>NC_140587.1:340394662-340632662 GCF_964204655.1 Triturus cristatus | reverse complement strand
AGCAACAGACAGGTGTATAAGAATGCTGCGAGCAGTAGATCAGCCCAAAGAAGTAGTAAGAGGCAGAGGTCAACCAGGTGCGGCGAGCCTCAGAAATAATAAACTATCATCTACTTACCAAACATCAGGAATAAAGTGAGTCATTTAACCTCAGCGCCAGGTGCAGAATCCCAGGCGTAAGCATGGGGTCTGTGCTTGCGTGGCTGTTGAATTCTGACAAACCGACAAAAGAGGCAGTGAACGACAGTCAGAATAGTGCAATTTTTCAGCTGGTCCATGGCTGACAAAGAGATCTCACGATGCAGGGCTGCCACATTCCTAAAACCATCATCCACTATCAATATTGCTAAGATGCAGAATAGTAGTGCTAAATGGACTGACTGAATTGATGCTTTTGATGACTTCATTGATGTGCCGTAAGAAGCAAATGAGAAAAAGATCGTCAAATATCTCAAAAACCTAGCAGTGAGTGTGGATAATGAAATTCATGACTCAGTATGTGTCAGTTACCAATTACTCTCTACAGAATAAAGACTTGGAATACCAAGCTGTGGACAGGATGGGCCATCCTTATAGGATAGCTGGGGGGAGATGTGCCCAGCTTCACTTACACTTCAAAGGGCTTTGCCTCCTGCACACAAAAAGGAACAAGATTCAGAAGAAGGACTGCCCTGCTGCCCGAGTAGTGCCCTGCTACGTAAAGGGCTGCTTGGCTGTCTGAGATGGAAGATTGGCCAGTTTGCCTTCATCCCAGGCTACCCAGAGTGACTCCGGTAGTCAGTTGGCTGACCTCCTCTGTGAGTTACAGTAATACACCAAGCTTTAGAGGCATCCCTGCAACTTCCCAGGTGACCAGCTGCAACTGGACCTGCCTGGACATGCCAGAGCCCTGCTGCTAGCCTCTGCTGGAGTTAGTCTAAATTCCAAAGAGGTGCCCCCCTGGTCCAGAACTGTTGGCTGGCATGAGAGGAAGCTCATCTCAGAATAAAAATAAAAATCCTGAAGTTTGGGCTCCTTGTGATCGTGAACGGCTCATTCACACCAACACTCTGCTGCCCATGTTACCACCAATGCCAAGCTCTGGTGAGACCTGCTCTTTGGGCCAACAGCAACCTTTCTCAGGCTGGCAATGCGAGACCTACACTTCATTATACAGCAATGACAGCCCACAACAACTGCCACGCGATGACCAGATCTTCAGACCACAGCAATAGCCATCTGAAGCTCTCGACTTGCTCTTTGTGCCAAAAGCCTCCTTCTTGCAAGCCTCGTCCAACACAAATAGAACTGTTTGCAGTGGACTTGAGAAGGTAACTTTTCAGCTGAACTAGTCTGGTCCCTCTATCTGGCTCATGCTCCATTGTGGTCGGCCTGAATTTGTGAGTTTCCCCTTGTCTACCACAACCAGATAACTACAAGGGTGCTTTCTGTGTTTATGTGCTATTACACTTAAAACTTCAACATTGAATAGGTCTGTTCTATGATTGGATTTTTGTCATTCCGGTATAATTTTTTAATTCAACTGTACTCTATTTTTCTAACTTGGTTTGGGATTTTTCTTGTGTTGTGTATTCACTTTATTACTGTTTGTGTACTGCATAACTAATTTACACATTGCCTCTAAATTAAGCCAGATTTATTTTGTTTCAAGCTATTAGAGGGTTCAGAAAAGGATATTTCATTGACTTGTTGTTCATCCTGACAAGGATTGTGGTTATTGCCTTTATGATCTTCCACTCGCAGTTTCAAGCTAGTCCTCTTCAGAACAAAAACAACCCAAAATCAGTATTTCCCTAATTGGGGCTTGTCATTTGGGTGTAGCTTGCCACTTAGGGCATTACATCAAACACAAAAATGGATGGGAAGCATGCTTGCAATAAGCCTAAGGACTGGCAATCGCTCAGGGAAGCATTCCTACTGATAGCTCTTTTGCCCCTACATGCAACCTCTGATTAGACTCAGTCATATTCAATGCAGTCATGGCCCAGCCCCAATAGGAACAGTCCAGCCCAAACTGCTTAAGTCAGGTCCTCTCTGAACTAGAACACAAGCCACCCATGACAGGATTCAATCTGATTGGAGCTCATCAGTCGGGTATAGCTTGATTTCAGGTGCACAGTGGTTAATTCTCTCACCAGTGATCTTCAACCGGAACATAGGACTCCAGGACATGATGGTGGCCAACATCTAGCTTCAACATCAATCATCTGAAAAATTGACTCAACTCTAAAGAAGGCCTTAAGATGCACCACAACATATGGAATTTGTAATTGTGCCTATGGCCATGAACAACTACTGTTTCCATAACAGATTTCTGAAATTATTCTAATTGTTTTGATACTACTACTCACGAGTAGTACAAAATCACTGTGCTTTCACATATTCACCAAACATTACTTCCTTTGAACAGGCTGTCTTCAATGACATTGAATCATTCAAAGAGCCAGCCCTCTACAAGAACATGAACGCTAGTGAGTTCCAGGCTTTACAAGCATTACAGTCCAATTCCAGCATCGTGATCAAATCAGCAGATAAAGGTGGGGGAGTTGTGATTCAAGATGCCGAAACTTACGACACGGTATGTAGACGCCTTGAAGGACTGGGTTATTCTAAAGACCCAGCGGTGCCAGGGAACAACACCTGAAACCTTCGTGGGTTACCTGTTCTGGCGTACTAAACACAGAGACACGGGACACTTCCAGCGACGTCAGAGATCAGCGTTTATTTACTGCAGGGATACAGAGGTCACAAGAAGTACACAACGTGTAGGTTCTCGGAGACTGCTTCAAATTCGTAGAAGTGGATCGCTCCTTTTATACAGGTTTCGGCCATAGCACAGTATGGTGAACAAAGGTTACAACTCAGTTCCCACAATAAACTGCAAAAGGGTCGCATTCATGTTTCAAGAGGCCGGAACATAATTACAACAGTCTTGCCGGTTCCCAACTGTAAAAACATATCCCCTCCGCGATAAACACATTCCATCCTAACCATAAACGCATTAAGAGGAAAGACGGAAAACAGATGTAAGGAAAGGACAAGGATGCACAACAGGTTAGAAAAGAGTGTTGGGGGCAATAAAGGAAACTCGATAGAGGGGTCAAAGACCTCGTGTCTAATGTATGCGTGGCTAAAACAATAGGCCGGAGCGGCAAGATGAGCCTCGAGCGGGGCCATCTGCTTTAGTCGCGTTATTCCCTCATCATAAAAGTCACCTCAAAGGAACACGTGTCCTTCGTGTAAGCTTGAGAGTTCCAGGGTCACAAAGCGGACAAGAAGCCCGTTCGCTGGCTACCTGAGGGCAAGAAACAAAATGGACGCTGTATCTAAAATGGAACCCGAGGGCTCGGATGAACGAACCCAAAAATGAGGCGAACCATACGTGGCTGCATAGCGAAACTTCGTACACCCACTATACTCGTCATTTGCGGTTCATAGATACCAAACTCATCCATATTCGTCACCACTCAAAAACTGCGGTCCCGTGTCATACGGAACCTCAGACGCTCCTTTTGCCCTCATGTAGGCAAGCACTAGTCAAGATCGGAATCTATATCAATATTCATCAGTTCGTTCAGCTGCTGCTGGAACATCATTCTATCCATCAATGTCTCCTTGGTAACAGATGGCCGCCTTATACACGTCGTAGCACATAGGCCACATAAGGCAGGACCACACTGCACACAAAGACAACACGTGAACAGAAATGCTACAACAGCCCCTACGATCATTAGAATCTTCCAACCCCAGGTTGACATCAAGCCCCAAAACCATCCTAGGAGCGTCCAATTACCTTCGTCCACGTGTATGGACTCGGAAATCTTGTGCAACTTCGAGATGGCTTGATAAACAGTTGGAGCATTGTCAGGAATAAAAATGCAACAACTCGAATGGATAATTTTACACACGCCCCCTCTATCTGCAAGAACAACGTCTAGAACCATACGGTTCTGCAACGTCATGAGTCTATCCGCCTGTAGTTCAGCCGTTAGATTACCAAGGGCATTTGCAGTAATATTAGCAGTCGACTCTACCACACGGGTCAACTGTCTTAGGTTCCTACTATTAACCATAGGTCCCCAAAACGGCAAGAAACCCTTAAAGAAGTCTCCTGCTTCTTGACCAGCAGTATCCTCTTTGCTAATAACGCCTCTCATGACTCTAGTTTTGTGGTAGTCCGAAGCAACTGTGAAGGTTGGAGGCAAAAGATTCGCAATATAACAGGTACCCGAAAAATCGCGGGGTAACCATGTATATGCGCGTTCATAACACACAAAATAGGTGCCCTTAGCAGTCAGAAAAACAGGGGAGGAGAGCATCGGTAGGACGTACGTTTCAGTGCAAGCACTGTTCCCAAGTTGTGCTCTCGGATTTCGACCCAAACCCTGCAAACAGAAATTTCCAAGGTGCGGTACAATCCATATTGGGGACGAGCTCTTAAGTTGTCTATCACCCACTGACGTACTATACTCAGTCTCGCTCAGATCCTTATAGGCCTGCACTTCTTCATCTGGAATGAGTGATGCATCAATAACATCTCTATCCAGATCTGCTATGGCTATCGCCAAAGGCTTGTGGTACGGCCCAGGACCAAAGTTGACAGACCGTGGCTCTCGACTGGGGTAGGAATCTAGTGCACTGCGAAACATAGTTTGGAATGCTCGAGCTGAACCCTGGGAGCTGTATGGAAGGACCAAATACGGAATACCCCTATCCATAGTGTGTGGCATTAACCCACACACCCAACAATTGGTAGTATTCACCACCAACTGATGCTGATGTAGGAGTTGAATAAAGGAATTATTCATAAATTCCGCACGTCTAACCTGCTCATGTTGAGGCAAAGGATGAAAGGAATGTGGGGAAACAGTAGTGAGGGAACTTAGGTTAAGAGCAGAGGTAGGTGAAGCAGAAGGCAAGAACAACGATACTCCGAAATACACTCCACCCACCAATAACATAGATACAGTTAGAAACAATAGAAACACCTGAAACAGAAAACATTTTGTTTGTACAACCCTCCATAACTCTGATCTCTGCGCTGACACCCTTTCTTCGTCCACTAGCTTAGAGAATGCCATCCTCTACAAACCGTCCGTGACGTACTTGACGCACTTCGTTCTGAGTGGCGATTATCAATCCCCAGGAGTTCCCAGAGATCGACAAAAGTAACCAACCTAACGTCAGAAACCTGCTAAACAGAAAGAAGTACCCGCACGGCCCTACGGTGACCCGGATGGCGAGGTTTCCTCGATTTATTACAAGTCTCTTAGCAGTGGAAAGCACAAAAAAAAACTCAGAAAGAAAGGATGTAATTGTTCATAATATTCGTAACGTTAAAGACCACTATACTGTCAATTTTTATTAGTCCTTGAACGAAGAAAGTATCGACTTCTTCCAGGTCGAGTTTGCTCTACGAACAATTGTTCAGATGGCGCAACAGTGTTCAATGAAACAGATGACGAGTCGGACCTTGGGTTCTCTGCTACTAATGACTCCACCTGTGGATCTGACAATGACGAATCCTCCTCCACAGGGTGAGCGTCGCTAAATGGCACAAAGCGCAAAGGAGTCTCAGTTTCTGTGGCCGAAATCCCAGTTCTCACCCAACAGTCGGTTGGTAAGGGGATCGGTACCTTCTTTGTGTGGCTGGCATGAACCCAATTTTTCCGGCCCGTCAGTCGAACCGCTGTCCTCGTCGTCAACAAGACTTGGTGGGGTCCGACGAATCTTGGCTCCAAATTACGCTTTCGACCAAAGTTTCGGGTAACCACCCAATCTCCTGGCCGAAGCTGGTGTCCAGGACCCTCTGTCTGCGCTGGTAGAGCTTCAAAGACCTGTTGGTGAATTAACCGTAGTTTAGTGGTCAAATCATGCAAGTAATCGATCAACATTGGATATTCAAGACTATCAAAAGCCCTAGGTCTCGGGACTCCCCAAATATTCGCAGGGCGACCGAACACAATCTCATATGGGCTAAGCCCTACTCGAGAGTGTACGGTTGCTCTGGTCGATAGGAGAGCCAGAGGCAAGGCATCAGGCCATGACAGACCAGTCGTAGCTTGAATCTTGGCAAGTTTCAGCTTCAGGGTACCATTGTACCCTTCAACCAAACCCGCTGCCTGAGGATGATTAGCACTGTGGAATTTCTGACGAATTCCAAGGCCCTTACACACACTCTGCATTACACTTCCCACAAACTCACTCCCATTATCCGACCATACAATCCGGGGCATTCCGTACCGAGGAAAGTATTCCTTCAGCAGGATTTTTGTTGTGGACAGGGCAGTATTATCCTTAAGAGGATAGGCCTCAATCCATCTGGAGAACGCGCAAACCACAACCAATACATACTTCAGATTATTGCATCTCTCCATATGGATGAAGTCCAGCTGGATAACCTCAAAGGGGCAAACAGGAGGAGCGAAATGACCAGGTGGAGTGGGGGTGCCTTTTCCGGGATTATGCATCAAACACACCATACAATTCTTAACCACTCTTTCGGCACACTTAGCGATACCATCATTCCTCCATACAGGAGACAAGAACTTACATATTCCTTTCGCACTAATATGTGACAACCCATGAGCCATCGTCACAACAGCTAATACATATGCGTCTGGTAACATCCACCTCTGGCATTCCGTCAGGTCAACCCAACATCCATGCATATCCAATTTCCCTGTACTTTCTTTCCACTTGGTCTTTTCAGCTTCCGTAGCTTCGTTCTGAATTGCTTTCACACTTTCAACAGTATTTTCACACATACCAGTCTCCGCCGGCCACCTCACTAAACTCGTGACATACATTCGAGTCGCAAGATTCTTAGCCGTTTCTTTAGCAATCTCATCCGCAAATGCATTACCACGACCAACATCATCCGTCACTTTCCGATGTGCACTACATTTGACGATCGCCACTTGTTTAGGCAATGTGAGTGCATCCAAAAGATCATTCACGAGATGCCCGTGTTGGATCTTCGTACCATGCGATGTCATAAATCCTCTTTCTCTCCACAATCTTCCAAAATTGTGCGCAACACCAAACGCATACTGACTGTCGGTAAACACATTCACTCGCTTTCCCTTCGACAAAACACACGCTCTTGTCAATGCAATTAACTCTGCCGCTTGCGCGGAATTCTGGTTCAATCTTGCAGTTTCCACAACCGTACTCAACGTCACTACAGCATACGCAGTCGTCACATCACCATTCGGCAACTTGAAGCAAGAGCCATCCACATACAAAGTACCATCAGGATCTGACAAAGGAGTGTTTTTCAGGTCCACACGACCTTTTGTTTCTTCCTCAGTCCGTAAATAACAATCATGTGGCAGCACATCATCTGATTCCATATTAATCGGCAACAATGTCGCCGGATTCAGTACATTACAACGCTTGATCTGTACGTGACTTGCCAAAAGGGTCAGCTCGTACCCAGACAACCTTGCACTCGTCAGATGTTGAGTCTTTGTCCGATTCAAGAGAGTATCAACTGCATGCGGAACCATTACTATGAGCATATTGTCCATGACCAGACCTGCGGACTGCCGAATAGACGCCGCAGCTGCCGCTGTCGCCCTCAAGCAACTTGGCAACGCTCTAGCCACCGGGTCTAAGGTCGAGGAAAAATATGCACACGGACGCTGCTTATCACCAAATTGTTGCGTTAGAACACTCAACGCACAACCGTCCCTCTCATGGACGTATAATGTGAAAGGCTTACTGTAATCAGGAGTACCTAACACAGGAGCCGAACACAGCGCATCACGTAGTTCAGAAAAACTTTTCTGACATTCCTCCGTCCAAGGCAAAGGAGTCGAAACCTCCTTGCACGTGAGAGCTACCAATGGCTTCGCTAACAGTGAAAAATTCGGGATCCACTGTCTGCAGTATGACGTGATACCTAAAAAGGCACGCACATCTCTCTGAGTTGCTGGCACAGGCATTCGAGCAATTGCTGCAATTCGTTCAGGGGTCAACCTTCTTCCCGCCTTTGACAATAAGTGACCGAGATAGGTAACTTCTTGACAACAATATTGTAGTTTGGAAGGTGACACTTTATGATGTAAAGCACAGAGATGCTGTAACAAAGACACTGTAGTGGCTCTACAGAGCTGTTCAGTGTCAGCAGCAACTAACAGATCATCAACGTACTGAATCAAGGCTGCACCAGCCGGTAACACAAACGCATCAAGCTGACTCTTAAGAGCTTGACTGTAGATTGATGGACTCTCACAGTAGCCCTGTGGAGCGCGTTTGAATCTGAAGCTACGACCACCTAATGAGAAACCAAACAAATCTCTGCTTTCCTCAGCAATTGGAATGCTAAAGAACGCATTCTTCAGATCGATGACCGAGAACCATGATGCAGTGGCTGGAATCAGAGTCAGTAAAGCTGTAATATCTGGCACCACAGGAAATTGCGGAACAACTACTTTATTCACCTCCCGTAAGTCGATAACTAGACGATACACGGGAGGCTTGGAGGGATCCGTTCGTTTCAGAATAGGCAACACGGGACTATTGCACACATTACCTCGTGTCTCCTCAATAACATCCTTGCCGATCAAATCATAAATGATCGCTAATAGTGCCCTTTCACCATCAAGGGAAATACGATACTGAGGTATACGTGGCAAACGCGCACCAACTTTTAGGTGGACAACATAAGGTGGTATATCCAACAGGCCCACGTCATTGGGACCTGTCGCCCACAAGGAGTCTGGAAGAGATCTCAATTCCGATGGGAGCTTGTCGATCGATAAATACATAGGGGAAATCACGCTCTTACCCAACGTGAGCTCCACACCCGTAGGAGAACAGTACAAAGTCGCATGTAACCTTTTCAACAAATCTAAACCCAAAAGATTCTCACCACAACCAGTAGTCAAAATCAAAGGAGCTTCCAGCTCATGAGACCCAATTGTAAGGGGCAAAGGGCTAGAAACTGGATTACTAACGGGGGCGCCAGAAAATCCAACGGAAACATTCGTTAAGCCAGACAAAGGCGCGCCAGGGAGTTTTGAATGCATAATGGAACTTTTTGCCGCACCAGTGTCCAACAGAAAAGGCTCAACAACGCCCATAGTGGCTACTGCAACATATGGCCCTCTCTGATCAACCGGAACTGATACTTCTCCCTTCCTTTGTCTATGGCTGTCCTAGTAGATACCGTCCGCATCAACATCACACTCAACATAACAATCATCTACATGATACTGTGTAGACCGGCCGGACGGCAGGTCGCGGCGATCGAAACAATTTTGCGAATCCGAAGACGTCGCAAAGCGTTCGGCCTGATTCTGGGTAACTCCGCGACCTCTACCACGAGAAACCTGTTGAGGGCCACTACGTCCTCCTCGAGCCGACACACCATTGTTCCTATCACGGAGAACCGGACAGTCAAACTTCAAATGGCCCTCCCCACGGCAATATGCACATTGATTATAGCCCAGCACAAGGCGAGGCGCAGGCGACACATTTCGCGGCTGTGATCTAGAGAACTGTGATTGCGATCTGTTTGGCTGCTGTGTATCACTGAAATTCGGACGCGGTGGGTAGGCTTGCTGCAACAAGACCTTAGTTTTGAGATCCTTCGTTTTCTTTTCTGCACGCTCACTTTCCTCCTTTTCTCTATTCTCATAATATTGGGCCGTAGCCAATATTTGGGCAGTGGTAGAAACAGCCCACGCACTCTCAGAATTCTTCAACTTGTTGCTAAGGTCGGGCAACAAATTCGATACAAACTTATCAACGAACAGCCGCTGACCACCCTCGGAACCCATGTCCTGACCACTATGGTCAATGAACGCTTCCTCAAATCTCGTAAAGAAATCGGAAACACTTTCATCTCTCTTTTGCCTGCACGCCGATAATTTGTCCCAATTGACGCGCATCGCAGGCATAAGCGTTTTCATGAGGGTAATTATCCTCTGGGGCAAAGCCACAATAATCTGTTCGGGTTTAGCCCCACCGACCTGCCGGGCATCTGCCGCTGTAAGGGCAGCCCAGTCACCGCCTAACTCGGCTACGTGATTCTCGTGACGAATTTTCGCCCAAATCGGCTGAGGCACCACATTGCCAAACAACATATCAACATCGGCTAGGTTCATAACAGTAGCATCCACCAATTGGGACAGTTCTTTATAGTACCCTGCAGGATTCTTACGGGGATCAGGTAGGGATTGCTTCACTTGCAAAACTTCCGATCGCTTCCAAGGGAGGTGTATCCACACCCTCTGGAAATGGCCTGGGACAGGAGGGTTAGCAGCAGCGTCACCTGGCATCCATACCGGGAGAACTTCCCGCATAGGATATTGGCCAGGTTGTGCCATCCATTCCGCGGTCGCGTCCTTAAACAGCGCACGCGGTTGCACTGTACATCGAAAGGATAACAAGCGTTCCAGAGCCTCTCGAACTTTGTCACCTACAATGACACCCGTGGCAAACCGAAGCTGTAGCTCGGAAACCTCAGGTGGTATATCATTAGCTATATCATCGTCCCACTCCTCTTTCAATGATTTACACAATTCTTCGAACACAAACCGTTGCGTGGGCACATTAAACTGAGAAAACGTTTCGAACACTACACGTGGGGTGTATTTAACAGGGTTGCGAATCCACCTACGTGCAGTTTTCACCAACGATTCACGTTCCCTACCATCAGGAAGCTGACTGCGTCTTTGAGCAATGTCTGAAAGAGTCGAGCCAAGTATCGGCCCAAAAAGCGGAGAATAAAGAGAAGAAACAGCAGTCAAAAGACGACTACGAACAGAAGGAGAAGAAGACGAAGATGCAGGCGTAGCAGCCATAGGGGTGGAAACGGTAGAAGTAGACGCAGCAGCAGGAGTAGCGGGAACGACAGGCTGAGGAGGAACTTGGAAAGGCGCAGTAGGGAGAGAAGCCGGGACAAGAGGATGTACGATCTGTGGCCCAAGGGGATTCAGGAGTACGGGAGGAACGGCGGGCTGACCAGCAGCCGCCAAACCAGCGGGTTGAGGAAGAGGTGGACGAACGGGACCCATAACATCAGGAGCATAGGGAGGTGGCGATTTCATCAGATAAGACAAAAGCGAATCTTCCACCGATTCTTCTCCTGTCTTATCGGTCGTAGAAGGTAGCGCCGGATAACATTTGTCCACTGCCATGTGGTGAAGCCGAGCACTAACTTCCTGCTCTTTCTCATCTTTATCTAACTGATATTGTTCTGCATTGCGCATCACCGTAATAACACCTTCTCGTTTATTTTTCTTATTCTGTTTGATTTCTTTCTGTTTGGCCTCTTTCCGCCATAACCGGAAGGAATCAAACATGGCCGGCCTAACTTTCCTTTGAAATAATTTAGCTTCCAAGTTATCTAAAATGGCAGTCTCGAAACTACCATGAGGTGGCCAACTAAGGACACCATCCTTTTTAGTGTAACGAACCCAATATGCATTATATACGATAGGACCCACGCCATGGCGACTATAGAGCTCGTAAAGCGGAGTTCCAGCCGGAGGTATCGGACCTGAATCCTCCAGCCGGGAATCCATGCTGCAACATTTAAGAAACCCAAACAAAGTACTACGGCCAGGCATCGTGCACACTAACCGAGTATACAAACTTCAAGGGCTATCGGATTACGATGTCCTCGCAAAAATGCAAGACCCTCGGTTTTTGGCAATTGCAATCGTCAAATAAAACCCAACAACTAAGAACCACGAATGCTATGGAACCATGCAACCAACAAAGCAACACTGGGAGCGACCCACAAATACTTAACTGAAAGAACAATGGCGTCACCAGGAAGGCCCGTTGATCGTCTCGCCGTTCAAAGGACTACACCAGGCGCCAAAACAGGTCGACAGTCAGGGCATCGGTCCGTCGCAGCCGTCAGGAGGCGGGGATCTTCGCGGGAAAAGACGTCGGGCCACTTATTTCGACAACTGGATCGATGAAGCGGGGTGCACCTTCCCTCGGAGATTTCACACGAAGTTCCTCACGATCGTCGGGCTTTGGACCGGTACCGTTGATGTCGCCCCACGTTGGGCGCCAACTGAAGGACTGGGTTATTCTAAAGACCCAGCGGTGCCAGGGAACAACACCTGAAACCTTCGTGGGTTACCTGTTCTGGCGTACTAAACACAGAGACACGGGACACTTCCAGCGACGTCAGAGATCAGCGTTTATTTACTGCAGGGATACAGAGGTCACAAGAAGTACACAACGTGTAGGTTCTCGGAGACTGCTTCAAATTCGTAGAAGTGGATCGCTCCTTTTATACAGGTTTCGGCCATAGCACAGTATGGTGAACAAAGGTTACAACTCAGTTCCCACAATAAACTGCAAAAGGGTCGCATTCATGTTTCAAGAGGCCGGAACATAATTACAACAGTCTTGCCGGTTCCCAACTGTAAAAACATATCCCCTCCGCGATAAACACATTCCATCCTAACCATAAACGCATTAAGAGGAAAGACGGAAAACAGATGTAAGGAAAGGACAAGGATGCACAACAGGTTAGAAAAGAGTGTTGGGGGCAATAAAGGAAACTCGATAGAGGGGTCAAAGACCTCGTGTCTAATGTATGCGTGGCTAAAACAATAGGCCGGAGCGGCAAGATGAGCCTCGAGCGGGGCCATCTGCTTTAGTCGCGTTATTCCCTCATCATAAAAGTCACCTCAAAGGAACACGTGTCCTTCGTGTAAGCTTGAGAGTTCCAGGGTCACGAAGCGGACAAGAAGCCCGTTCGCTGGCTACCTGAGGGCAAGAAACAAAATGGACGCTGTATCTAAAATGGAACCCGAGGGCTCGGATGAACGAACCCAAAAATGAGGCGAACCATACGTGGCTGCATAGCGAAACTTCGTACACCCACTATACTCGTCATTTGCGGTTCATAGATACCAAACTCATCCATATTCGTCACCACTCAAAAACTGCGGTCCCGTGTCATACGGAACCTCAGCCTTCTGAATGATCACATCAGCTACACTCGCTTAACTACGGATCCAACGCCAGAACTCCGGACCACAATCCTAAACCTTGTTAGTGAAGCAGAAACCCAGGACCACATCACAAAACATGAGGTCGCTTACCTAACGACCAGTAAGAGCATCATTCCATATTTTTACACCTTGCCGAAATTGCACAAGAACAGAACACCACCACCCGGTCGACCGATTGTGTCAGGCATTGGATCCCTATTAGAACCTTTATCACGCTACTGCGATTTCTTCCTCAAACCACTAATCCAGGCAACCAGCACTTACCTGAAGGACACCAAGAGCTTACTTGCATTACTACAAAACATTGATATCACAGATGAACCATCATTCCTGGTCACACTGGATATAGAAAGCCTCTATACCTGCATACCACAGAATGACACCATTCGAGTCATCGAGTGTAGTTTGGAATCAAGCACTTGGGACTGCGTGACACCACGTGAATTTGTGGTGACCTGTGCTGCCCTTGCACTAAAGCGCAACTTTTTTTAATACAAGGGAGAACTATTTTTACCGTCCACAGGTACTTCTATGAGCAGCACTTTCGCACCTCGTGTGGCTGGGTTGTATGTGTATGACTTCGAATGCAAACACATCCTGTCATCACACAATCCGTTTTTGTCCTATGTATCCTTTTGGAAAAGGTACATAGACGATGTGCTCATTATTTGGAAAGGACCTGAAAATACTTTGTTAGAGTTCTTTGGTTGGATCAACACGTGTGACCCTCACCTCAAGTTTAATCATTGTTACGACAAAAATGAGACGGTTTTCCTGGATGTAGTCATCACTAAAGGAGACAACAAATTACAGACCAAGACTCACCACAAACCGACGGCTAAGAACAACCTGCAGCACTTTTCTAGCAACCATTCACGCCCACTAAGAGAAAATCTCCTGCTCTGGCAATACCTGTGACTTCGACGTAACTGCAGTGAAGTCTCGGTTTTCAAAACCCAAGCACAGGAACTCACTTCGAAGTTGAAGGATGGAGGGTATCCTAGCAAGATTTTGAAAAAGAGCTGTAAAAGGGCCCGTAACCAAAATAGAGAAGCACTCCTGGAAGAGAATGCGAAAAGAAGTTAAGAAACAATACCTCTCACTTGCGTGACCACCTATAACGCAGCCTCCAATGCGGTGAGCAAATCCATCAACAAACATTGGAAAATTCTAGTGAGCAACAATAACAAATGGGACAAACCCCTGTTCTCATACAAGAGAGCAAGAAGCATTAAGGACACACTTGTACACATACGCCCCAGAACACAGGACAAGGAAGCGGATCAGACAGTTCTCAACACATGGGGTTTACCTCCAGTGGTTGGCCACTACCCATGTGGATCATGTAGTGTGTGCCACCTTACTTCTACCACTAAATACCTCGCTTTGGAACCAGGCAAACAATGGTTACAAAAAACCCACACAAGCTGTAATTCCACGGACGTGGTTTACTTAATAACTTGCCCATGTGGACTCAGGTACGTGGGTATGACGGGCGAAAAATGAAACAACGCATTTGCGAACACCGCAGCACGATTCGTTGCCGCAAGACCAGCACAAAGCTTACGGACCATTTTTTACTTCTGAATCACACCACTAACAATTTGAGGTGGACCATCATCGAGAAACTCAGACCGGGTCCAAACACTCAGCAGTCCCTCTTTGAGAAGGAGCAGCGTTGGATTTATCATCTGTCCACACACCACTCAGGACTGAATGATAATATTCCTTGGAGCTCTGTACTCAAACGCTAAAGTTGTTGTCCATTTTTAATACTGAATACTACCTATCTAGCCTCTGATAACCTAAAAGTATCGCCCACCAGGTTTTGGCTCATATTTCTGACAGCTGGTTTTCTTAGTTCCATTCTTCTTGACACACATCCAAATAGGATCACTGTTCTTTTACCCAGACAACCATTAACCCAGACCTTTACTTCTGGTTCATAAATGACACAGGCTTATATGGCATTAGATATTAGCCTAATGGCCCTAACTTATTTGGTTCTAAATCTGGAATGCCGACTGAAAGCGTTTAGACACAAGTCTGTCCCCCTAGCAAACTAAAATAAGTATTTTACCAAGTTCTCCAATGGTGCTCGTTCCAATTGTTCTCACATAGGTCAGTCCAACACTTTGGATAAATACTAATATAGGCAGACAACAGGGAATCCCCTTAACACCCAAGTAAATTAGGCAATAACAACTATTAGCCTCCGTACGCTCGTTTGTCTCCCAAGTGATTTGTTAAAGTTTTTTGAAAAGCACACTCAGCCGCGTTCTAGTTGTTTTGCCAATACATGAACTAAACACAATACATCACGCGCACCTCGTTGGTGTCACGTGACTCAGAACCGGCAATTTATCTCCGGGTTGGCTATCACTCAGTAATATTCGGGCCGAGTAGGACAGCGTGAGGTTCCCCGCAGGAGTGCGCGAGCATAGAAGTAAGTTTTTATTGGGGCACAGTGATTGTCGACTAACTGACACGAAGTCTGAATTACTGGCGCTGACTTTTCTGATTCCATTTTTCAGATGCAATAGCTCACTACCCCCCTCTCGGACCCATGAAGTAAAACGCATACCGTTTACGAGTAAGCTGACCACTATTTTCATGCTACTGTTTTATTTAGGCTTTTAAATTCCACCACGCAGGCACACATGCCCGAGTGCTTGATTGATACCGCTAGCGCTTCGGGTGTATGCTCAGTGCTTTCACTCACGAGTACGCTATTATGAGAACAACATTGGTCAATGGCACCATTTAGCATACCAATGCTTGACATTATCTACATTGAAATGTCAATAAAAATCACAGGCATTGACCTGTAGTTGGACCCCTACATGAGAAATACAAATCGGGAGTGGCTGTAATAAACGACACATGAGTGCCCGTTTCAGGGGCACCAGTGGCTCAATTGTTATTCACAGCACGGGATGTCCACATTTATTCTGCACCAAATCAATGTGTATACAACAACCGACCATCGTCCCACATGTATAAGTTTATGTGTGTCCTGTTTGTTTTTCTTGCAGAATTTAGTGGCCCAGGCAATCCCAGGAGGCCACATCGGTAGAACCGTAAGTTTTACCACTAGCACGGTTCCACAGGTTAGGGTGCACCTTAGCGTGCGCATACCGCCGTGAAATCTCACCTGGTCCTGAAGAATGCTTAGCAAATTTGCAACAAAAGCTGAAACATGTTGACCATATCCTTCCACTTATTTTAAATTGGACAACTCTGGTTATCCTAACCAGCCAGTTCTTGTCCGTCCCACTTGGTTTTTAACGGTTGTTGGTTTACCTGGAATAAATCATTGTTGGTTAAAACCAGCCACCTTTTAATGCTTACACCACATTTTCACAATCACCCCCACAAGAAACCGGCTCGGCTGTAACTCAGGCATCGAAGCACACCAGGGAGGCACTCGGCCTCTCTGGTGGGAAATCGATGATGAAGCATGTCACCAACCAGGTTGTTGAGTGAGGGTTCTATTATAAAATGATTTTGTTTTCCCACGCTGTTTTATTGGCTAGCTTTACTAGTTCTATACTAATCACTCTTTTGTTGTTTATACCAACATCTAGCTTCAACATCAACCATCTGAAAAATGGACTCAACTCTAAAGAAGGCCTTAAGATGCACCACAACATATGGAATTTGTAATTTTGCCTATGGCCATGAACAACTACTGTTTCCATAACAGATTTCTGAAATTATTCTAATTGTTTTGATTCTACTACTCACGAGTAGTACAAAATCACTGTGCTTTCACATATTCACCAAACACTACTTCAAGATAAAAACTTCATACAAGGTGAAGATGTCGCACACATGATACACCTGCTCCGAAAGTTAAAGCATTTTCAATTAAAGCAGACTTTAGGTCTGCTATCATTGCAATGGTAATTTCCCATCCCACATGGAGGCAATGCACTGCTAACTCTCACTTCAGGAATCACAGAAATGCAGCAAGGAAAAGATAAATGGCATCCTGAGGTTTTGAAATGCCATCCCCAATATCTACTCCTGCAGAGTTGAAAGCTATTCTTTTTATTAGCATCTCATTGCAGTGTAATAGCAGTGCTCTTCTTCCCCACCAGTTCTCCCCTCATTGTACTTGTCGTTTTCAGATTTTTAAATTTGATCACCCATCGTTTGCTATTCTAACCTCTTCTTGTCACGTGGCTACTCCTCCAAAAGCAATATCCTCTACTATGCTCTTTCCTTCTTATTGCTACCCAGGTCTCTACTTCCCCCTCTGCCTTTAACCCTTCTCCACCTTGGTGAACCTCATAATGCAACCTCTTTACTGGAGGGCCCTCTTTTGCTTTGTGATATGTAAATAACATATGTATTTCATAAATGCATACTATTTTAGTAACATTTTACTGTATTTTAATTTGAAATATTTTATAACGGGCTGTCAGGAATTAAATAACTAATCCCTTTCATAGACATGGTATTGCAAAGGTTTTTCTATGATATTTTTTCAACATTTACATTCTTCAAGAATTACACTAAGGGGCTTATTTACAAGCTCCTTGCCCCACTGGTGCGTCATTTTTAATACGGGGAAAAGTGATGTGCCGGCGGTGCAAGGGGGTTGTAAATAAGCCCCTAAGTTTGTGGAGCTAAAAACATGGCTATTAAATGCGAACTTGCAGGAGAAAGGTTCAGCCAGAAAACTTTAACTTGTGATAAAATGTTCTGATAGAACTTTTTTTGCATACAAAGTTTCGTAGTGTTGCTAGGTATGTCGACATCACCTACATTTTACTCAAATCAAACTTTATCCATCCTTACTCGCTAAATACGTCCTCTATCTTGGTCTTCCAGTTAGCACTAGTTCCATGGTGCAAAAGCTGTAGAATATTGCAGTGTGGCTCATCTTTTAGGGACAGATGTACAGCGCTTTTTAGTGTGCGCAGACGGGTCTTAGACCCATTTGCACACGCTAAAAAGCATAGGCCCATGTACAGACAGTATTTTGTGAGTCGCAAATAAATTGCGACTTGCAAAATACTGTTTTGCGACTCGCTATTAGGAAGGGGGTGTCCCATCCTTATATCGCCCACAAAGCTATGTACCAATGCTTTGCGACCCCAATTGCGGTCGCGAAACACTCGCAAATTACCACCTACTTCAAGTAGGCGATAATGCATTCTTCAAATGGAAAGGGGTCCCCAGGGGACCCCTTTCCGTTTGCAAATGCAGGGAATATTCTTTTTTAAGGGGGACCACTGCCTGCCCTTAAAAAAATAAAACAAAAACGTTTTTTTTTTTAAATGCAGCTCGTTTTCCTTTAAGGAAAACGGGCTGCATTTAAAAAAAAAAAGCTGCTTTATTTAAAAGCAGTCCCAGACATGGTGGTCTGCTTAGCCCAGCAGGCCACCATCCCTGGGAGGGCCTGTCATTCCCAATGGGGTCGCAAATTGTGAGAGGCTCATTAATATTCATGAGCCTCGCAATTTGCAACCCCATTGGGAAGCGCAAACAGTGTTAAACACACTTTTGTGCATGCCAAATAGCGCCTCGCAACTTGCGAGTCGCAAATGTGATGCAATTTGCGAGGCGCTATTTGTCAGGTCGTACATCTGGCCCTTCGTTTTTTAGTACTAAAGACACAGAATAACCTGCCATTAAAGCTAAGTCACATATCTCAGTTTCTTTGGTTTCATAAAGCCTTGGAATCGTTTCAGTGATTCTAGGTTTCTAGAGACAAGATATACAAATAACTGATCACAAACTTGTCCTCGCAAATTGCAACTAGTTTTTTTGCAGCCAATGAAAGAAGTTTACGAACCGATCTATTAGTACATGGGTTGGTTCATTCAGAATCTTAGTGGGTCACAATTGAATGTACTTCATGAATATTAGTGCAAAAGACGACAAATTGTAATGCACTACGGTTTGAGGCCATCCAGCCAGGGTCTGCAGTCCTTCATGTCTGTGATTGTTTTAAATAAAGTTTATTTTTAAAAAGAAAATGCAGCCTGGTTTCCTTAAAGAAAACCAGACTGTTTCTAAAAAGAAAAGCTTTTTGTTTTATTTATTTGTTTGGGAGTTGTCACCATTGTCTATTTTCCAACAAATGTATTTTTAATTCAGAAATGGGAAACAGTCCCAAGGACTCCTTCCCTCTTGTGAATGGATTACCACCTCCTTTAAAGTCTCAGTAACTTTTCACTGCTTTGTGACTTGATTGAAAATTAGTTGAGTATTTGGAAGGGACAGCAACAACAGGCCCCTTCCAGACACCCAATTATTATCCATTTGAAATCCCATTTTAGGAGTCAGGAAAACTTTCTGACTTTAAAAATGGATTAGTACATCTGGAAATGAGTTCTTAGGGGTGCAAACTCCAGTTCAGAGTGTTTGCAACCGTAACAATGCTTAGTGCACCAGGCCCAAGGTTCCTTGTTCCAGGTAATACATTTTTTCAGTGCCATGATATCTGCTGATAACAGTGAACTTAAAGAAATAACAAGAATAAGCTAGATCTTACATGAAAGGACCTCATTACAAGTAATGAGGGAATTCCAAACCCGTGACTCCACACCCAGACTTACGAAGGCCACGTGGCACTGTAATTCTGTGTGCAAAATTACCACCGTTTCTCGAGTTTTCACTCAAGAACTTGGGGGCATATCAGCAACAACCTGCGATCATTATCGCTAAACGCACTTAGCGCTAGGATAATTATCGCCGGCTAACGTGGATTTTTATCGCTGAGATAGCGTGCTATTAGCAACGCTCATCTCAAAAGTGATAAAAATCCTAGCGCTAACTGCCAAACATGTGATTATCGCTGGAAACCCAGCGATAATCCCACGAAGTTTGGTGATAGCTTACTGATAGGGCCTCACATACTTAGCCATGACATCCACCTTCCGTAGGATATCATGGCTAAGTCAGTTTCAAAGCAGGCGTAAGGAAAGTAGCGATACCAGAGGTTATCGCTACTTTTCCTGTCGTTATGATGCTTTGCGTGAGGCTTGATAATAGGAGAAATGTCGCTTAGCGACATTTCTCCAGTTATCCTGGGGAGCAACGCCCACTTTGCATCTCATTAGAGATGCAAAGATGGGCGTTAAGGGAAATGGAGATAAGGCAAGGTTTCACGCGATAGCGTAACCTTGCAGATAAGGCGATAAAATTATCGCCGCTTTTCGTCCGAAAACGGATGCAAAAGTGGCGATAATTTTTCAATGCCTGCTTGCTGATATACCCCCGGGAATTATCATGGAAATCAGCGATTGCTCACCAAATCCCGCAAGATTTTCAATTTTTCTGACCTTTTTTCCTGTGGATATTTCACCGGGTATTTCCTAGTACATGAATGTATATTGCGAAGTCGAAGCTGAGGTTTTCTTGCTGCACTTGTAATTCCAATGTAGGTGTAAATCCGCACTCTACCGTCATACGGAACTAGAATGACATTTGTAATGGAGAACAAATGTTCCAACCACATGTAACGCATTAAAACATTGGATGTATTTGATTTGAATCTATAATTAAGCTATAAAAATACCATCATCATCAACAAACTTTATCACGATCACACAGATCCTAAAAAGTATACAGCACAGGTAGTTTTCCCTTTAAAGAACATACACCAGCAATGCCATTAAAATGATAAAAGTTAAGAAAAAATCAATAGAACATTTATACGAATTCAAAATAGGAGGGCCCCAAGAACAATTGAAAAGTGCAACGTGCAAATGCAGCCAAATGTATAATAGAAGTTAAAGTGCTTAGTGCTCATGCTTACACAGCGAGTAGTACACAAAAAATACACTCTTGACGGATTGCACATGTTGGGGTTTTGAGCATGTTGTCATTATTCCCGTGCATTATGTTTTCCTTGACCGACATTTGTTCTTTTGTCCCTATCTGCTTAGCTCTTTAAGGCAGAGAATCAAAGGCCTGACTCTGCCTCGCAGTTCATTCTGAAGAACATGGAGGGGAAAATGTAAAGTTTTAGGAAGATCTGAAAACCCAGTTTTTGTTAATACTAAGACCCCTTGATAATCATGTCCACGGGCATAAATTTACCTTTTGACCTTTTCCAATCCAACCCAGTCAGCCCTCAAGAAGAAAACCTTTTGCCTTGGGTGATGTTAGCTGTAAAACATATTGGAATACGTGAATGCAGTACAGGGCAGGAACAGATATGGAGTTAAATTATGGTAGATGTTTGCCTGTGAAGTGGAAGTTTGCTGGTAGAATTACGAGGTAATTACATTGATGCATAGTCCCATTGGACCCAGGCACAAAACAATATGGATTGATTTCAGGGACATAGATTTGTAATGGCACCTGCGCTATTGGCATTTATACTAGGTTATGGATCAAATTGGATTGTCTTGTCATGGACTGTACAATTCATAGACAGTAGCGTTTTATTTACTGTAACCAAAGCATCATAAAATAGTCCATTTTGTAGAAATATCGAGAATGTTCTTGCAGCTGTATTGCTTTTATGTCTGCTTAACACGTGTACTTGTGTCTAACCACTAAATATCGACGTAAGGCAATCTTCGTGTATAGTTTCAACAAGCCATCGTCACTTGACATGACATATAAGAGAAGGTTCACCATGCCCCTGAGTAAATCCTCTGCGGCCAGAATACACAAATATTGAAACACCCTATCCCCAGTGAGGCGTTTACACATACAATTCAGCATTCACAGGGACATGACCTTTCATTAAATATGTGCATTCTACAGACGCTTAGTTTTTTTGTCTTTTTTGTTTTTTAAATAAAGTTAATTAAAAAGAATATTTTTTTCATTCCCACTACTGATTATGGTGCGGCTGACAGGGATATGTGTCTACTGTGCTCTCTCTTCAGGACCAGAGCTGCAGCTCGTGCAGGATGCAGCAGTCCACTTGCTGAATAGATTCAGGAAAACGGATGTGTGCTGTCAGGCTCACAGATTACCCGTACAGCCACAACTGCACTTTAAAGCTTAGTTTGAAGTCCACTGTGCGTTTTCTTAGTCTGTTTCTCTTTTCTTACCGGGAAAAATAAAACATATTCATCTGTCCCAAACTTTCCCGTTTTATTTCACAAATCACCCATATCATGTTTACAAGACATCGTTTGGTGGTAAAACCTTTTCTGTATTATCATCTTTTTTGGACAGATATATCAGTGTCTGCGTATTCTCTGCTTATTCAGTTGTGAGAAAATGCACTAATGTATATTTGGTCATAAATATACATTGCACCCTATTTATATCTGCAAGGAGTTTTCAAAAGGATTCTTCGAAGGCTATAATTGTTTTACTTCTGTAGATGAATCTTCCACAAGCACAGATACATCCGCAGTAGTCGTTCCCTAGCAAGGAATGGGGAGTGGACATATATGTCGAAGTCAGCCTTGTTCGTACGGCGCATATCCATAGAAATTGTGTGGAATACCAAACTCCGAACTGGGATTTTACCATCAAGACAATGGTCGGAGATTTACTTCCGCCGGCGTTTGGAGTAAACTCCTTTTTATGAATGGGAATAGGAACAATTTCTCTAAGATTTGCTGGTAGTGTCGTGCAAGTCTTTTTTCTCCTTGGGTGAAAATGGTTCCTCACAGAGAAATCAGCATTTCAGAGTAAGCATTTGCACTGACAGCTCCATTCTTCCTGTGCATTGTTCTGTGCTATGTACTCTTAGGCACAGCAGGAATAGGAGCCCCAGAGATGTGGCATGACATTCCCAGTAGTGCACCTCGCCATCTACACCTGGCACAGCTTTCCAGGCGTACACCTGAAAATATATGTGAATTGTGAAAAGTATCAAATATGCAGCCCTCCACTGGTGTACATTTACAGGTGCAGACGTAATTTTTTTTTTTTTTTTTTTAAATGAATTGACCTCTTGGTCATTTAAAATCAACTATTTACACAATAGATTTAGTGATTGCTTTTTTTTTGATGAAAGAGTTTTGGTAACTCCCAAGTGCAAGATTACTTCGGGTGCATGTGAGCTCATTAGGGCCCATTCACAAAGGTAAACTTTTGGAAATTGGGTTTCTGGTTGGTAAAGTTTTGCACCCTGTCCAAGCAGTACCCCAATCCTAGTCAGGGTAAGTCAGAAACACTCTTTAAATTAACCTGTCTTCACCTTCTGGTAGCTTGACACAGAACAGGCAAGCTTACCCTCAAGAGGCAGTGCGTATAGTATTTGTGCAACTTTTAAATAGTAACAGAGTGAAAAAACCACAAAAGACTCCACACCAGTTTACACAATCAGTTTATGATTTTATACATAAAGCAAGAAAGAAATGACAAAAATCCAATAAGGATAACAAGAGATATGAATTTTTAAAGATTAAATGCAAAAATAATGCTTAGAAGCAATAAGTGCTTATTGGGCTTATCTGCACACGCTGGACAGAGGCAAAGTCAAGAGATCAAGCCTACCCCATCGTAACGCAGGCCAGATACAAGAGCCACGCAAGGAAGGCTGAACAAAGTACCTGGATCCTGGTTGCAAAGGTGAGATATGGGGCACAGCCTAGCAATGCCTGGTGTCAATCCCTGCAGTCGAGGTGATGAGTCAATTTTCTTCATGCAACAATGGCAATGCGCTGGTTCCAAAGATGCTGAAGTCGAGATGTTTTGCTTCTGAAGCCTATGCACCGGGTTTTTCCATGAAGTAGAGGGGATTCTTCGATCTTCTCACACTGCAGCAGTGACTATGTGGCAGTTCGGATGCATCGGTTCAGGAGGCAATGCGCTGGTTCTGTTCCTGCAACAGCAGCGATTCATAGATTCTGCTTCACGCAGCAGAGGATGCATCAGTTCCACTGGAGCAGCACCTGGATCTACTACCAATTGACCGGGAACAAGAGCAGGAGGTGAGACTTTGATATTCCTGAGTCCAAAAACAGGAGGCAAGACAGCATGCCCTTGGATGTTACTCTCGGTTAAAGCAGGAATCCAGTTCTCCCTCAGCAGGGGTAGAGGGTAGCAGGCAGCAGGGCAGCACAGCAGTTAATCAGTTCTTCCAGAGCAACCCAGCAAAAGGGCAGTGCTTGTAGCAGCACATCAGTCCTTCTTCCTCACAGAGTTTCTTTACAGGTCTAAAAGCATCTGATTTTGTTGGTTTGTTGGGTCAGAGACACAGTACTTATGTCCAGCTGTGCCTCTGAAGTGGAGGTGACTTCAAAGAGGACTTTGAAGTGCACAGAGATCTTCGCTTCCTAGCCCTGGCTCCAGACTCACTACTGGGGGTAATCAATGATTTGTGTGGGGACAGGACACTGCCCATTCAGGTGTAAGTGTCAGCTCCTTCTTCCCATCCTGCCTAGGATGAGCCAACAGGCTGCAGATCGGTACTGAGCCACACCTACCCTGCCTTTGTGTGTGGCTGCTTAGATGGCATGCGCATAGTCCAACTATCATCCAACCTAGACATGTATTCGAGTCAAGCTGCAGGCACACAGAGCTTAAAAAGCAGAGAAATGCTTTCTAAAAGTGGCATTTCTAAAAAAGTAATGTTAAATCCAACTTTTCCTGCAAAGAGGATTTATCATCACAATTCCAAGGATGCATAAATGCGTTGCAAACTCATGACCATCATATCTTAGAGGGTTGGTGTTTCCGTACATCCCTGCTTGTTCATTGTGCTCAATTGAGTGTAGGTTGGCAGTAATTCCTAGAATCAAGAAAACACACTAATGAAGTTGTGCCTTCTTTTTCCTTGGTCTGAGGCTATGGAATGATCTGCCTCTGAGATTAAGAGTGTGCCATTCACTCTCTGTGTTTCATAAATCTTTAAAAACCTGGCAGTTACAATGCTCGGAGTTCCCCTAAGCAGGGTCCCCTTTAGTGGACTTACAGGTCCTATTTTCTTCTTTAGATGAGCCTAGCGTTGGAAAAACCTTCCTAAGGTGGCCATGTGCTTCATAAGTTATGTATTATAATAATAATATTAAATATGAAAGAGCTGCTCCTACTCAATCAGGAATTATTTCTTAAAAATGTTATTAGGAATTCCCAATATTAACCTATGAGAGGGCTAAGCCTTACTGTGGTGAAAGACAAATGTAGGTGTGTTTCCCCACCAGAACATGCAAATCTTAAAAGTACATATCCTACATTTTACTTGTACAGCACCTTGCCCTGTGGGCCACCTAGGGTCGACGTTAGGGGTGACTTAGAGTTTGGGGTAGACCACCTTAAAACTGTCAGGATTAACATAAACTTACACATGAGTAAATGTACACGTATAATTTACACTTACATCTTTTTGGTAGTGGGCAGTGTCATGTCCTTTAGGCTAGTCCTGTGATGTACATCCCTTTTTACATACATTGACCCATCCACATGACAATAATGATTGTGAACAAGTGACCTTTCACCTAGTAGTTTTCTCCTGTCTCTTCGAAACCAGGCTCTTAGTATCCTATCATAATCTCTGTACCTGATGTACATAAACATGTCCTCAGGCACTGCATAATTATTCTGTATAAAGGTCATCCCTTTTTTCATCCTTGGCCATACAGTAAAACAGACATGAGAATACAAACGAGGCAAGAATTCAAAATAGAAAATAGCAAACATCCAAGAAAATAAAAAAGCAGGACCAAAAACAAGAGAAGCAATTCGAGAGGATCTAATAGACAACATAAAACAAATAACCAGCCTATGGTAGTTGGGATTAGGTCAGTACACGCAGTAAATAATCCAGGTCAATAATCTAGGAGTTTAAGTATTTGTTGATGAGGAGTTGTTTCAGCTTTCTTTTGAAATTAGGGAAGGAGAGGTTGCATCGAAGGTCACAAGGTAAAGAGTTCCAAATACTCAGAGCATTTCTGGAAAGGGAGTAATACTTGGTTGATGATTTTTTTTAGATTTGGAGGTATGAGTAATAGAGCGTTGGCACTTCCCAAAGATCTGGTAGTCCCAGCTTTCATTAGCTTCTTTTCAAGGTAGTTAGAAGTGTGCGAGTGCAGTGCTTTGTGGATGATGCATGCAGACTTGTAAGTACATCTTCCTTCGATGGGAAGCCAGTTTAGGCTCTTGATGGCAGGAGTGATGTGTTCAAAATGTTTGACGTCTGAAATGAGCCGGGCTGCCAAGTTAAGAACTGATCTAAGGGGTGCGAGGTGAGATTTCGGCATCCCCGTGAGAATTGCATTACCATAGTCTAGTTTAGTAAGGATCAAGAATTACACCACAGTCTTGAAATCATTGGTGGGAATAAAAGGTTTTTATTTTCTTCATGTTTTTTAGTGAGTACAGCACTCCTTTTGCTGAATTGTTGATGTGTTCTTTCATTGACATATCTTTGTCCAGGAAGAAGCCCAGGGACTTTGCAGAGTGGGATATAGTGAGAGAGCAATTTAAAGCGTTCAGGTTATTGAGTCATCTTGGATTGGTAGGTGGTTGCATTTGGGGGAGAATAGAATTACTTCCGTTTTGATGGGGTTTAGCTTTAGGTGATTAGAACAAAACAAGGATTGTAGCTCGATCGGTGTGGCTTTAAGATGTCGAATGTCACTGTGCGATTTAATTTTGTAGTAAAGTTGTGTGTCATCAGCATATAGGTGATATTTGATCCCTGCCTGCTTCAAGATGACCGTCAGGGGTTCCATGAAGAGATTGAAAAGGGAGGAGGATAGAATGGAGCCCTGCGGCACTCCTAGATTGACCCGCGAGGGTTTAGAAAGACATGAGTTAATTTTGATTTGTTGCAACCAATGTTGTAGGTAAGATGTGAACCATTTTAAGACGGTGCCTTTGATGCTGAAACGACACCTCAGAAATTCTGGTAGGGCTGGGTGATTAACAGTATCGAACGCTACCGATGGGTCAAGAAAGCAAGCGTTTCCCCCGTCTAGGGATCTGTGAATGTTAGCAGATATATTGAGCATGGCCGTTTCAGTACTGCAGCCTTTTCTGAAACCAGATTGGAAAGTGTCTGGAAGGGTGAATTTTCGTATATGTTTATTAAGTTGCTGTGAGACACATTTCTCCAAAGCCTTGGCTAGGAATGGGAGGTTTGAGATAGGTCTGAGGTTGTTGAGATTGTTAGGGTCAGCCCTGGGATTTTTGGGAATGGGTGTGATTTGTCCTCATTGGAGAGAGATCGGGACACACCCCCTGGACCGATATGTGTTGATGATTTGAGTCCATAAAGGGCCGATGTTGTGGTTGAGGTTTTTCACCATCGTGGATGGGAGGGGGTCATTTATGTGGGTCGAAGGCTTTAGATTCCTGATTATATTGAAGACTTCTTTTTCGGACAGGGATTGACGTCAGACCAGTTGGCGTTGTTTTTCAGTTTGGAGAGATTTAAGTATCTGTTAGTACCTTTAGGGGCCATTTGGTCCACAATGGGAACAGAAGGAAGGGCTGTTGTGAGGAGTGGTGGGTCGGAAAGGCAGGTAAGGACGGAAGACACAGAGGAGACTTGCAAGAAGGATTGCTCAATTTTGGCGACTTTGTCAGAGAAAAAGCAAGCAATTTCTTCACATCATTCATTTGTGGTGGTTAAAGTAAGGATGGGGGTCAGCCATGGTTTGTCTTTTCACTATATTAAAGAGTTCCCTGGGTCTATTTTTGCACGATCCAGTTGGTTACATAAGAAAGATGCTTTTTCTTGGAAGATGTGTTTTTTTTATGATAGCCTTGTAGTTCTAAGTAGAGCTAGGTAAGTAGTCGGGGGGTTTTTGTCTCCAAGATCGTTCTGCTTGTGTGAGTTATCTTCTTTCATCATTGAGGTCTGGGTTAAACCATGATTTTGATTTAGTAGCTCTCAGTCGTTTTAGTTTGAGCAGGGCCACTTGGTCAAGAACAACCGAGATCGATGAGTCGTAGTGTGAAGTAAGCGCTTCAGCTGTGTACGAGGGGGGAAGCTGTAGTTGTCCAAGAATCTTGGATTCAAGTTCAAGAATTGGGACAAGTTTCATATTTCTGGTTAATTGCTTATTTTTTTTGTAACATCAGGGAGGGGTCTGAATGTGAAATTGATGCTGAAGATAATTAGATGGTGGTCTGACCAATCTATAGGAGATATGGAGCTGATGGAGATCAGGTCATTTTTAGCGATAATTGCATCCAGGGTGGAGCATTTAATGTGTGTTGGTTTATTGCAGAGTTGATTCAGGTCATTAAAATTCAGAAGGTTCGTAAGTAGTCGCACTGAAGTCTCTTCTGCTGTCTTCTTCTGTGAAGAGGGCTCGGTCACCAGGAGGATGATAGATGGTGTGGAATTTGATAGGATGAGAGCCTTTGGTTAAAAGCTCCACCCCAAGGTATTCAAAGGTCGAGTATTTTGCCTTGTTTAACATGGAGAGTTGGATTTCTATTTTGTGAATAATGGGTAGACCTCCCCCAGTACTTTTAGGTCAGTCCTGTCTGATGAGAGTATTCCTGGGAGGGGTAAGCAGGTTGAGAATAGCGGTGGCGTGTTAATTTAGCCAGGATTCAGTGAGGAAAGCTATATCTATTTCTTCTCTGAGGATAGAATCAGCGATATTAGTAGCGTGTTTGGCTGCTGATCTACAGTTGAGGAGCATGCAAGAGAGAGGGCTGTACTTTTCCGTAGAGGCTGGAATAGTTTGAATGGTGGTGAGTTGAGCTTGTGTTCTGGGTTCATTGCTGGTTGAGGGGGTTCTATTAGTGCTCACAATAACTGGGATAGTGAGGGGGATTGAGGAGACCTCGGTTTGGTAAGGTAGGATTCGCTGAGAGCAGCGGCTTCAAGATCAGATAGGGTGTGGAGAGCATGGTGGGGTCTGTGGGAGAGATGGGTTAAAGGAGTAAAGAGCCAGGGGGAGTGTTTGGAGGCTATGGTAGGGGAGCCGGTGTGAGGAGGTAGTTTATAACACTTTGAGGTGTGGTTTCTGAACAGCTTCACCTGTTTAAAGATGTCACGTCTAAGGTGAGCCATGTCATTAGCCAGTGAGTCAAGTTTCTGTTCCATAGGGGACAAGATCTGTGAGAGTGTGTTATTGACGCTTCCAGCAATGTGTGCAGGAGGCTTCGAGATTAGACCTTGGGGGCTAGGAGCAGTGTATGTTTGGATATGAGAGGGCTCCTTACTTTGGGGACTAGGCTTGAGGATAGCTAGAGTGGGGTTCAAAGGGACAAAAGTAGAGTCACAGGAGAGGTTGGTCTAGCGATGAGGCCCAAACAGCTAGGTTTGCTGAGTCCTAACGTTGCAATTTGCTACCGGGAGATTGTTGGTTGGGGTGGGCAAAGGTGAGGACCCTCCTCTGAGCATTTTTGTGCTGAGTGTGTTTATGGGGGAAGAAAGGTTGTTAGTTTGAACTTCTTAGTCTTCTTAGCACTATTGTAGAAATGTATCTACTGTTTACTATATTAGTACTTGCAATGTCTTTCATATGCTTCTGTCTCCTGATTGTCGCTGCAAATATGTTTAACACAAGACAGACACTTGACCAATAAATACATATCGAAACATCCCAATCGCCATCCTGTGTCTTTTCTGAGAATAAGTAAGCACGAGTGACTGAGTGAAAAGTACTATACTGTTTTCCATGATCCCTGAGAAATCACGGTTTTCATGTTCAGTGGTTGCCAGTGGTTGTTCAGTGGTTGCTGTGATAGTGGCACTGTAGAAGTAACTGGTCTAAAGGCTGACATATCCTGTGGGGGTGTCTGGAAGTGATTTGGACACCAAGCCCTCAGTTTAGGTCATCCAAAATGTGCAGGTCCTGGGCATTCCTAGGAACTACACAACATGGCGCTGCCAACATTGGTTTGGTTCTTATATTAACAGTTAAAATCTGAGTAGTTCGGTCGTGATTTTTCAGAAAGCCCTACTCCCACTCTTCAGAGATATATGAAGTGGGAAGGGAGATCCACCTCAGCTGATTAGATATACCCTGTGTATTGGCTGAAGGTTTAAACAAGCTTGTGAGGATAAAAGGTTCCAACATTGTGCAAAACCCCTAATTAATAAAACATTTATTCTTTGCCTGAGAATGACTGAGTCCACAACTGATGAATTTGTAAATACTCTTAACATTACAGAAAATTACAAACATGCAGTTACTATAAAATTGTTAGAACATGGTGTACAGGTGGCTGTGTTACCTTTGTGATTGATGCACACAAGGTGTTCGGATCGGAGGTATTCTATTATTGGGTTAAGTTCCAGCCTGCAGATCCACAGACTAAATTGTTTCACACATACTTTGTAGTTGAACCACCGGAACACTACATTCCATACGAAAACATTGAAGTCCTGTTTATTTACCAGCAACACAGAAACGGGTTTACAGGTGCCCTCACACACACATCTCTCGTGAGACTCGGTCCACTCAGGACAGAAGGAGTAACCTGGCCGGTCTTAGCGACATACACTCCACATCCTGGGGAGATAGATACACTACCAGTGGATGAAGTCCATACAATATACAAAGACATTAGTCCAGCTATACAGACACATTGTTCAGTTTGTCATGCAAACACTAACAGTTCAACCTGCGAGAAATGCTCTAGCCAGTCGACATCAGACCACACCTACAATTAACCTACAGACACTAAAATCAGTAATGGGGGCAATCCCCTCCAAACGGGAGCAAATTCCTTTCTGGATAGCACAAACAATTGCACAGCTGGAAGCAGAATTTTCCCATACGGGTCCGCAAGAAATACACAGAATGCTAACCATTTGTTTGCCAATTTGGATGGTTCCCTCAATTGAGGATTGTACTACTTAGGGAACAATCTTTACTGCCATTTACATCCGAATACATGGTACCTCTTCCATAGCAGTCATTCCAGAGGTATTGAAACAGATACAGAATGAATACGGGGCAGGAACTGCCCTGTACTTGGGCATGAAACCGATGGGTAACTTTGCTAAAGTCTCTGCAATCATGCTGAGCAACATAAAAGAGGAGGCAGCAGTAGTGGCTATACACCACCACCTAAGGGAAATAGGTCCTATAAATAAGGAGCGATAGTTACCAAAAATTATCGAAGAAATCTATGCCACATTAGGTAGAGATAGTTTGGGAACCAAACCAGGGAAGCCACAAATGGCGGATAGTCTCCAAAAGGAGAACTCGAAGAAAGCACCCTCTTTTTATAGAAAAGCCGAGAGGTGACATTGCTATTGTTATTTACTCTGTGTTTTAACTGGTGTGATATTTGTAACATTGCAACTTTGCACTCAGGCACTTCAGGGCGACGTGCAGCGGACCCAGCGCTGTCACGGGAACACCCTCCACCTGCCTTCATCGCCGCTAGCCACGCCCACTCTGAGGCCACGCCCCCTCCCCGCCCTACTTAAGGGCTGATACCTCGATCGTTCGCTTGGCTCCGTTCTCCTGAGGCAAAAAGCCGGGAGGTGACATTGCTATTGTTATTTACTCTGTGTTTTAACTGGTGTGATATTTTTAACATTGCAACCTTGCACTCAGGCACTTCAGGGCGACGTGCAGCGGACCCAGCGCTGTCACGGGAACACCCTCCACCTGCCTTCATTGCCGCTAGCCACGCCCACTCTGAGGCCACGCCCCCTCCCCGCCCTACTTAAGGGCTGATACCTCGATCGTTCGCTTGGCTCCGTTCTCCTGAGGCGAAAAGCCGGGAGGTGACATTGCTATTGTTATTTACTCTGTGTTTTAACTGGTGTGAAATTTTTAACATTGCAACCTTGCACTCAGGCACTTCAGGGCGACGTGCAGCGGACCCAGCGCTGTCACGGGAACACCCTCCACCTGCCTTCATCGCCGCTAGCCACGCCCACTCTGAGGCCACGCCCCCTCCCCGCCCTACTTAAGGGCTGATACCTCGATCGTTCGCTTGGCTCCGTTCTCCTGAGGCGAAAAGCCGGGAGGTGACATTGCTATTGTTATTTACTCTGTGTTTTAACTGGTGTGATATTTTTAACATTGCAACCTTGCACTCAGGCACTTCAGGGCGACGTGCAGCGGACCCAGCGCTGTCACGGGAACACCCTCCACCTGCCTTCATCGCCGCTAGCCACGCCCACTCTGAGGCCACGCCCCCTCCCCGCCCTACTTAAGGGCTGATACCTCGATCGTTCGCTTGGCTCCGTTCTCCTGAGGCGAAAAGCCGGGAGGTGACATTGCTATTGTTATTTACTCTGTGTTTTAACTGGTGTGATATTTTTAACATTGCAACCTTGCACTCAGGCACTTCAGGGCGACGTGCAGCGGACCCAGCGCTGTCACAGGAACACCCTCCACCTGCCTTCATCGCCGCTAGCCACGCCCACTCTGAGGCCACGCCCCCTCCCCGCCCTAACGGCCCACTACTTAAATGTGCATTCCCAGAACGCGCAGCGGGCGAGCGCAGCGGGCGCGACGAATGCGCGCCGAAGTTGCGCCTAAGTTAAGCCCGTCTGCGCCCGTCCGCGACTGGCCGGGACTAGGGGCGCCCCACTCTGCCCCACGCACCACCTATTCCCCGGACCTACTTCGTAGCTACCGGGGCCAATGGCCCATCTCGCCCACAACAATTTCCCGGATATCTGCTCTTGGCATAACTCCCTCCACCCCCCCGTCTTGCCCTGGGCCCACTGGTGATACCTCTCTTACGAGTTTTGAGTTAGTCCCTTTGCCTTTGCCCAAAAACCTCACTGCTTTCTATCTTAATACTCGGTCTGCTGTTGCTCATGCGCACGAACTCTCGGTCTTGTTGGACCTTCATGCTCCCGATCTTCTCTTTTTGACCGAGACCTGGTTCGGCGATGACTCCCTCCCTGCCCTCCTTTCCACCTTACCGGCTTCCTACTACGCCCTTAGGGCGGATCGTCCTTCAGGCAGAGCCGGGGGCGGCCTGGCGGTCATCGCACGTACAGATCTCCCTTTCCAAGTTCTACCCTTACCTACCATTGCCACCACTGAATTTCTGGTGATTCGCACAGTTTCTACCTCTCCCCCTCTAACCTGCTTCCTCACCTACCGCCCTCCTCAGTCCCCCCCTGCAGTTTCTCCCCGACGTTTTGGAGATCCTGGCTACCATTACAGTCAATAACTCCTCCATCTTGCTCCTTGGGGATTTTAATTTCTGGCCCTCTGATCCCGCCGAATGTCCCTCATCAAAGGAATTCTCCGAAACCCTTCACTCTCTAAACTTTATTTCTCACGTTCACTCCCCCACCCACATTAAAGGTCATCGGCTTGACCAGATCTGGTCCCTGAACTGCCCTGTGGAATCACTTACTATTTCCCCTTGTTCTTGGTCTGATCACCACCTGATCTCCTTCCTATTCTCCCTCCAGCTAAGCCCCCCCGGCCCAAAAACACCTGGGTCCGTTCATGGGGCAGGGTCTATCTCGAGAATCTCTCCTCTCTTCTCACCCGCTCTCTCCCCTCTCTTCAGGGCCTTACCACCGCCTCCCAGGTTGATACTATAGATCAGTGGCTCTCTCATAGCCGTGACTCCGTTGCCCCGCTCAAGCGCATTTCCTCTAAACGCGACAAAGATGCTAATCGGTGGTTTAATAAAGAGCTCAAAACCACCAAATTAACAGTCCGTCGCGCGGAGCGGGCCTGGAGGAGAAACTATTGCCCCACCTTGAAACTGGAATACTCTAACATTCTGAGCCAGTACAAGAAAGCCATCGTGGAGGCTAAAACATCTTATTTCTCCTCCAAGATTTTAGCAGCAGAGAATCAGTCTAAGGAAATTTTTACCATCGTTCACAGCCTGGCGTTCTCTGACCGAACTACTCTTAGACCAGTCCCGTCTGAAGATCTTTGTTTCTCTCTCAATGATTATTTCATCCAAAAAATTTTAACCATTAAGGCCAACATTCCTCTCCCTTCCCCCTTTTTTGATGTTCCTCGATGTCCTCCCCCCAAGGGCGCACTGACCACCTTTCCTCCTATCACTAAGGAAAACTTTATCTCTCTGATCCCTTTGATCAAATCTGGCTCCCCGCACGATCCCTGCCCTGCCCATATCCTCCGCTACATCTTTGTTTCTTGCCCAGACCCTCCCCTTCATCTCCTAAATAGCTCCCTCTCTCAAGGCATAGTTCCCAGCTCCCTGAAATCTGCGGTTATTGTGCCCATTTTGAAAAAACCAGGGGCAGACCCCTCTGACCCAGCCAATTTCCGCCCCATCTCCCTTTTGCCATTTTTGGCTAAAGTGCTCGAGCGCCACGTCACTCGCGCTCTGAGTTCCTTTGTGGAGAAGCACGGAGCCCTTGCCTCTCGCCAAGCTGGCTTCCGCCCCGCACACTCAACGGAGTCCGTTGTTATGTCGGTTCTAGACACCCTCAGGGAGGGCATGGACACTAACCAGTACCAGGCCCTCGTGCTCCTCGATCTCTCAGCCGCCTTTGATACAGTGGACCATAACATTCTGCTTTCCCGTATCGGGGCGGCGGGGATCGGGGGGACTGCCCTGGTCTGGTTATTCTCCTTCCTGAGTAACCGCACCCAGGCTGTCCGCCTGGGTGAATTCACAGCGGACGTCCGGAAAGTTCAGTGCGGGGTCCCCCAAGGTTCCTCTCTCTCTCCCCTGCTGTTTAATTTGTATATTGCCCCTTTAATTTTTTCTCTTCAACAGATGGAGGTCACCGTTTTCAATTATGCGGATGACCTCCAGCTGGTCTTTAATCTTTCTTCTCCTTCAGCTGTTCTTAACTTTCAAACTGTCATGCTTCATATCAGGGACTGGATGAACCACAACCACCTGAAGCTCAACCCTGATAAAACCGAGTTGGTGCTGACAGGCGGTTCATCCAGCCCCTGGTCCCCTCTCTTTTGGCCCCCCGCCCTCGGTCCCTCTCCTGCTCCCTCTTCCTCAGTCAAAACTTTAGGCATAAAACTTAATTCTCAACTCACCCTTCACTCCCAGGTCAGCTCTGTGGTTTCCTCTTCTTTCCTTTCACTGCGCACTATACGCAGGGTGTCCCGCTTCTTCACTTTTTCTGCCCTCAAACTCATTATCCTGGCCATGGTGATGTCCCGCCTGGACTATGGGAACGCCCTGTATGCTGGTATCCCCGCATACAGTCTGCGCCGCCTACAACAAATTCAAAACCAGGCGGCTCGCCTGGTCTTCAATCTTCCTAAATTTCATCACTCCACCCCACTTTTGTATTCACTACATTGGCTCCCTGTGCAAGCTAGAATTCAATTCAAGCTCGCATCCATTACCTTTTTGGCCCGATCGGGCTTGGCACCTGCTTTCATCTCTTCTGAAATTGCCTCATATATCCCCACCAGGTCTTTGCGTTCCTCTTCCCAGTTCCTCCTCACCATCCCACGCTTTCGGAGAAAGAAGTGGGGAGGATCTAAATTTGCTATCCTTGCCCCTACCCTCTGGAATTCCCTTCCCCTCGAACTTCGTTCCATCACCCTCTATTCACAGTTCCGCAAATGCCTTAAAACCCACTTATTCACTAAATCCCTTGTATAAACACTTCTCCTTCCCTCCCTGTTTCTAACCTCAGTTTCCGTTAGCCACAGCGCCAAGAAACCGCTGGTATACGTGCGCTTTAAAAATACTTTCAAATTCAAATTCAAATTCAATAACAAACAATCTAAAAATAACAATACAGAAAATAATTGAAGATCAAGAAATGTGTTTCCCCAACGGGAATCCTCTGAAAAGAGATATAACCTTAGGAATCGTGATAACGTTAGGAAACCAAACAAGTATCAGGACACTGATACATGTTCCTTTCGTTCCTTCCAGGGTTCATCAAAATATTCAGGGAGGTACAGGCGATCGGAACAAAAGACTGAAGATCAACCAAAGACCAAGAGGGAAACACGTAGTAATCCAGATTACATTATCAAGCAGGACGAACAACCTAAAGCATAGTCTCAATTCAAAAAGAAAAATGTAGCTGACTTAAAAATTAGATGTGCCCAGGTTACTGAGGACACAGCTTCTGAACAGGGAATGGGCTCTGACAAAGCTAGACAGCGCGGCAGAAGTAACAATAACTCACCAGAACCTAAAGAATTTTCTGGTGACAACAGTGTTGAATGAACATATCCTGATGGAAACACCTGTTACAAGAGTTAGTGTCCCACATAGACTGTACGAAATTACCCTCCAAATAGAGGCGGACATCTCAAGAAAAGTTAAAGGTCTCTTTTGGGAGAACTTAACATATGTAGATGACATCCTGTTAGCAGAAAAAGCTCGGCTGCCAGAATTTGTGATGGATTCCCCAAAAGGGGAAAGTGTCATTTTGTCTGATTTCTCTGACCTCATTCCAGAATCTTTAAAATATTCATACTCACAGGAGTGGATGCTAGTGCTACCTCAGGCATTATATCACAACAATGTAGGGCGGACCCGGAGTCCACTCACCACAAAATCCCAATAAAATCTACTGCAAATCCACAGTCACAGTACCCTATTAAAAACGATGCAAATAGACAGGTCAAAGAAATCTTAGACCAACTTGAATACCAAGGTGTGATTTAGACTTGCACCTCCCCAATGAACAATCCTTTGTTTCCTGTAACGAAACGTAACAACTCATATCATCTTGTTTTGGATTACTGACATTTAAACACATGCACATGAACATTAGCAGTTCAAAACGTACATAGTGCCGCATTAATGAATAACATTGTGCGGAAGAAATACAAAACAACATTAGATATCTCAAATCGATTCTTCTGCCAAAATATAACTCCAGAAAGCAGATATTTGATAGCATTATCTGTCCTCAGCACTCAGCATCACTTCTGTTGTTTGCCTCGGGGGTAGAAGAACAGCCCGGACCTATTCTCAGCAACAGTATCAGAATTAGCACAAATATGCGACAAGGAGGCAATATCCAATGTAGATGATATCTATCTGATGGACAATAAATCACTTGAACACTTGTGCAGAGTTAACAACATAATTGTGGGTTTCGCCAACTTGGGCTACAAATTTAATTTCAAGAAATCAAAAATTACCGATCTCAATGTCCTATTTTTGGGATATGAGCTATCAAGTGAAGGCATGAGCCCGGCAGTCAACCTTTTAGAAAAGTGAGTGCTGCTTCAACCTTTGAATATTCTGAAGGCTTTGCAATCCAGTTTAGGATTTCAAAATGTTGGCAGAGCATACAATCTGGATTGTGCAGAAAAAGTAAAACGTTTCTACTACTTAATCTGACCTGATTTCACAGCACATCATTAGACACAGAAACATTCAGATACTCTATGTTCCATTCAGGCTGACATGATAGCATCAATACATTTGTACACATGTGTGAATTTTACCAACTTGGTGATCTGGGTGGTCCTGGATTTATCAGGATATACATACATCATTTTCAATGAAGGTGAGACAGTCCCAATTGCATAACAATGCCATGCCAAAGTGCTTTCCACTCAAATATTCCTATTAATTAGATGTGCAAAATATACTTTATGCTCAAATTCTAGGAGTGGGGGATAGACTTACATAAACATAGATCGCAGATTAGGTTTAATTCTAGCTACAAACAAGGGTCTGTGCTCAGCATACGCAGGAGTCACTGCTACAATTTCATTGCTGAAATGGCGATACTGGTGGCCAAGTTAGTCTAAAAAACTAAGGGTTATGTCCTAAAGTGCGACATCTGTCAGCAGATGAAAGGTTCCACCGTAGCACGGCTGTCACTTACACTATTACTTATTTCAGACAGACCTCTCGCATGTGTCTATTTGGACCGCTGCTGCCCCTTAAATTCAGATTGGGCCTACAAGTTTATCTTGGTGGCAGAGGATTCATGCTCGAGATTCCTATGTGTTTAGCCTCAGTGTTCAGCTGACGCTCAAACTGTTATAATGGATTAGCAAGATTTCATCAGGACATACACAATTGGTATGTTCCATCCCTACTGTGGCCCTGCGTTTAGCTCACAGGCTTACAAGGAAGCCATGGAAAGTATGGACGTGGCCTTGCGGTACTCCTTCCCCTATTATCCCGTGGGAAACTCGTTGGTGGAGAGGAAAAACCTGTGCCTAAAGCAATCCTTAACAGCAAGGGTATTAGGTGCGGGCAGTAGTTGTTTCAATCACCTATATGGTGTCCAGAGGGCACTTAACAACATGCCAAGAAAGTCCTTGGGAGGACGTGCCCCCTATGAGATCCTATTTGGGACAAGAATGTGGGTACCTGACCACGATTGTGCCAGCACAGTGGGGGATGTAAAACTATTTGAATTGAATTTTCGTTTGGCTGTTTTACAGGAACTCAATGAATTCTGGGAATTACAAAGCAATGTCACTGGAGAAGTGAAATTGGTACCGGCAAGACCTGTCTGGGTCCTGAAGATTGGGGACCTGGTCAGGGGAAAGATTCATGGACAAGAAGGAGTTTGGGCCATCCGACAGAACACCTGTGCGTGTCCTGGCAGTCAAAGGAACAAGAATAGTACTTCTTCCACACTTGCCTGCAAAAAGAAAGAAGATTCTTCTCCATTTATCTGATCAAACCCCACTAAGGGGTCGATTCTCAACAGTAGGCTGCATGGGATCCTGAGTAGCAGCAGATCTCTTCTCGCTACTATACAGGAAGGTCAGAATGAAAGACTAATAATGTTTCAAGACTCCTCTGCGCATAATGCAGGAGTATCGCATAATGGAGTACAAATTACATCAGTTGAAATTGAACAACATCAAAATACAACTGAAACTCAAGTTGCAATTTTGCCCAATAATGACATCTACATTAATGTGTCTTCACAAGAAACACCTCCCAGATCTACAACATCTGCAGAGCTACCAAAGATAGATCAAACTGCATCTGGCTACTTCATCAACCTCGATTACTTTTCTTCAGATTCTAGTGAACCTGAGAAAACGTTACTTTGTGTCCCCTTGGTTGCATCTTTGGCTTGCATTGGGAACCCTGTTCAAGTTAATTTGGATTGGTATAGTAACTGCCTTTTTCCTACTACTAAATGAACATTACCTCCCACAATGCTCTGCAGTACAACCTGTGAACTTGTTCCTGAAACCACATATGTCATCACACCGTGAACAAAAAGACCTGCCCCTAGTGATCATTACAGCAGTTCCAGTACTGGATAGTATAGTTTGGGATAGGGTTTCATATGATGTATTTGGTCCAACTGAACATTTGAAAATTCCACATGTACTTAAAATGTCATTGAATGATTTTATTACCACAAGTGCACTCTATGACGATTAGGACATTGAAACCGTAAATACTCTGCTCTCAGATTTAGAACAATCTGCTGCATTTTGTTACAGGGAATTGTTTGAAGATACACCTGACTTTGATACCATATATTGTTACCAGTAGCATGGTCAACACTTTTTCACAAAGCTAGTGTCCCATGCACTGTTAACACCTACCATCAATGGGAACATTGCCCAACCCCACCGAAAGGTAGTTCTGCTGCATTTGCACAAAAATGTGCATACTTTTCAGGGTTCAATACATCAGATCCAACATCATAGTTCTATAAGCTTGCACAGAGAAATGCAACTGCAAAGACAATTATGCTGACAAACACCAATCTTATATATTCAGCACCTTTTATCTCCCAACAGTCTATACAGGTTTTGACTATTGGAGGGACACGATAGACATTAAATTTATCTAGAAGACGAAAGTATGGCAGGTTCAGGGAACAGAGGCTTTATTTAGAGCTTTCCTCATATCATTACAGAAAATGTTCCAGAACAGTGCAAAAGACTACCTGCTACAGGTTTGCAAAACGAAAAGACCTGAAAACACCATGTATCCCCTCGCCCACACCTGTTGAAGGTATATCGAGTAAAACACTGATAAGTGAGTAGGTACTGGGTACAATGTTACAGAATGGTACATACAATTCATCAGCTCCCAATTGGAATGGATGGTTGGTTTGGCCTAGCAACACAAAAAGGTTTCAATCAAGATTCAGAGGTACCACCGGATGGTTTAGTATCCATAGGCCTGACTATGTAAATACAGATGACCCAGAGGTGGTGACTTCTTATAGTGTTGGGGAGCAATGACTAGAATGGCTAAAATCCTTAATGCTGTTACAGGTGAAACAACACTTATCTCTTCTGTCTGATAACTAACCCCGGGCGGGAACTCTGCTCCATCAACAGAGTTTGCAGATTTTTTCCTACTCCGTGCTCCATTCCAAACGCAGAGTTTAGGAAAACACTCCCCTCCGTGGCAGAGCGGAGTAAGCCAGCCCCTCCCTCCTCCCAAATAAAAAAAATGAAAAAGAAGGCACTTACCTACTTGGCTGCCTCCTCCTCTGCCTGGCTGCTCTCCTTTCTGCTCCTCGCTGTCCTTGCCATCCTTCTCCTACAAAAAAACACTATGTTGTGCGTTTTGTCAAGTACGGAGAATTCCATGGAGTGAAACTCTGCAAACTCCACCCAGGCCTAGTAACTTTACCAGTTTTTCATAGTTACCATTTACAAGTGTAAAGTTACTTATAAGTGTAGACTTATATGTCTCCATCTGCTGAAAGAAGAATTGGAGCAAAACTTGCTAGTGTGAAGTTATTGCAGCCAAAATAAAGCTGTAGTAAGTCCAGAACAATATGTGGGTAACAATTGATACTGCAAAACACTCCCATAGAAAATAATGTTGGCACATACCTAAAGGAGAAACACATAGAAGTAAGTTTAAATTAAAATAACTTATTTTGACTTTTTAAAAATATTTTTAAAGTATTTCATGACAAATTGTTTAACTATATTACCAATGAATATTGTTTTATGATAGAATAATTGAAAACCTTTTCTCATTTAAAATTATATATAACTTTGGGGGCGTGGTTTGGAGCCCATTGCAGATGGTGGCATCCGAGTGAATCTCCTTTTGGCGGCACAGAGGGTGGCAGCAAAATGAGGTTCACATGCAGGTTTTGATGGTCGGCCTCAAACGTCAGGGATTCAAAGGTGATTTCTCTTCTGTTCTTTATGACGGCGGGCTTTTCCTAGAGTCTCCTTCCCCTGAGAGGCAAACTACCTCATAATATTGGCAGCTGCCATTTTGTAGAGTGACCAGATCTCCACAGCGATGCGGCACAGTTAAGAATGTGTCCATGACTGCTACAAAGTGAATAAGCACAGCGTTTCTCTTCTCTAGCCCTTTGCCTGCAATGGTATTCTACCTTAAGGGCTGAGTATAGCTTTATATGCAGCTTTTTCTCTTTTTGGATTTTACTTACCGCTTAAGCTAGGTAATATATATCTACTTGATGCCTTTTTTTCTTTTTTCTTTAGCTGTCACCATATAGACATGCAGGCATCTTCTATTTTATAATTTAGTGACCTAGCCCAGTTCTGATAGCTAACATTTTGTTTAAAGTATTATCATTTAGAAGCACATTTAGACCTGTCCTTATATGAGAAGGCTGAAAAAGACAAGTCCCTCCTTGGCCCACTCAATGCAGACCTTCATAAAAAATTCTACTATTGTTTCAATATTTTCGAAAATGGAGGATTCCTTAGTTTCATTGCCTAAAGGCTCTTCCTCTTTGGTACCTGTACCTATTGCTTCAGGGAAGGCTTCCAGGAAGCAATTGAAAAAAGACCCACCTTCACCTCCAAAATCGTCTTCCCCTGTCTCTTTGGATATGTTGTTGGAGGAGATTTGTGCATTACGGCCATACATGGAAGAAACCAATTCTAAATTACAATTACTTACTGGTAATTGGTCAAGGATGGATGAAAGGCTAACAAAATGTGTCATCAATTGTGTTCCCTGAAGTTAGGGTCAACACTCTTCAGTCTCAGGTCTCCTTACTTCAGAAATAGGTGGAGAACTTTGAAAACAGAAATAGATGGAATAATCTTCACATTTATGGACTACCTGAAGGCACGGAAGGCAATGAGACTTTTACTTTCTTCAGATACTTTATTCCAAAAATCTTGAACATACCAGAAGGAACTTCCCTCAATATTCAATGCACTCATAGATTAGGGCATCAACATGTTGTTGCTTTTTCTTCACAACGGCCCAGATGTGTTACTTTATATTTTTTGGAGTATACCTACTTACTTAAAGTCCTCACAGCAGACAGCAGTCAAGTCAATTAAACACATCCTATGGTCTGGAAACAACTTATTTTTTTCTCAAGACTATGCTAAAAACACAGTAGACAGGCGAAAAGAATTTCTAAATTTGAGGTTGGATCTTCAATCTCTTGGGACTCGCTACGGTCTCTTTCACCCCTGCCTATTTAAGAACAAACTACAACCTATAAAGATCGAATCTGGCTGAAGAGCTTCTGTAGGATTGAGCCATGGATTTTTATGGAGCGCTACATCTCAGACAAATTAGGACCATAAGAATTTCTTAATGGTTTCTCTGACTAGATTATTATATTTTCACTTTTGATGTGATGTTGATTACTATAACTATCCGATTACTTGTTGAGCATAGCTTTGATGTTCCTTATGTTTAATTACTTTTTTCTTCCTTTACAAGATCACCCATGTTTGTGCTTGTTGTTCTTCTTCCTTGATCCATGAGCTGTGGCCCTTCCTCACCCTCTCTTTTGTCGTGCTTGGACGCGCCATCTGTTCCATGTGATTTCACCCTCCCCCATCTTTATTTGGATTTTTAGATATGTTCAGCTTCTTTGTTTCTGTTTTTCTAGTACTGTCTGCTTTTCTCTGGTTTGTCTCTACTTTCCACAGCCTTATTTTCCTTTCTCTGCATCTTTTCCTCTTTCTCTTCGTGCATCGTTATACCATTTCACTGTTTAATCGGGTTGTTTGGTGGTTTATATTTTGTTTCTTAAAAGGTTTTCCTAAAGTCCTTTTTCTCTTTCTTTCTGCAATTGGTATATGTCTTTGAAAATTGTGCACTGGAATGTCAGAGGTTTGAACTCTCCTAGTAAGAGACAACGGGGCAGATTTATAAGCCCCTTGCGTCACTTTTGCGCCATCTTTGCATCACTTTTATGATGCAGTGGCGGTGTAAAATTTGCTGCCCATTTACAACGTGACGGATCTAGGGTGATGCGTCACGTTGTAAAACCCTGCCTGACATTATACTTGCATCAGGTATAATGTATACTGGGTAGGCCACGCAGGAAAGCCTCGTAAATGTGATTCAGTGAAACCTTCAAGATTTTACTGCGTGACTCTGCTACAACTCCAGCACCCTCCACGCACTGAATGCCGGACGATCACGCACCTGCTGCCTGGCCACCCCGAAGCGCACCCAAGGACCCTTCTCCTGCTGGAACTGCAGCTTCATCAGCATCCAGCCCATCAAACCTCCTACTAAAGAACCCAACTACCTCAGATGCATCCTTCTCAACACACACTCCACACGCAAACACACTGTGGAACTCTGGGATCTTCTGGACGCCAACACCCCAGACGTCGCCTTCCTGATGGAGACCTGGCTGAACCCCTCCTTGGCACCTGACATCGCCATAGCCATCCCGGAAGGATACAAGATCACCCACAGGGACCGCACCAATGGAGTAGGAGGAGGAATCGCCATCGTCCACAGGAACACTCTCAAAGTCTCAACCAACAACACCCTCAGCCCCGCTGAACACCTGCACTTCCATATTCACACCGATCCCAAAACCACCCTCAGAGGAACCCTCGTCTACAGACCCCCTGGACCCCGAGCACAGTTCAGCGACTCCATCACCGACCTTGTCAGCACACACGCCCTCACCTCCACAGACTACATCCTCCTCAGGGACCTGAACTTTCACCTCGAGAACAACAGCAACACCAACTCCTCCACCCTGATCGCCAACCTCGCCAACCTCGGACTCGGACAACTCATCGCTACACCCACCCATGCTGCCGGCCACACACTGGATGCCATCTTCTCCGCAAGCTCCCACGTCTCCTTCAACCACACCACCGAGCTCCACTGGACCGATCACCGTTGCATCCACTTCACCTTCCAGAAACCCACCACACACCACCGCACCCAACAGATGCCACGCTGCTGCTGGAGCAAAGTCACCAAAGACCAGCTCTTCACCACCCTCGCCCGAAGCCCGCCCACAGACCTGACCGACCCCGACACCTCCGCTCGCAAACTCAGACAGTGGATCAACGATTGCGCCAACACCCTCGCCCCGCTCAAGTAGCCCTCCAACACTCACACCAGTAAGAAAGCCAGCTGGATCACCGAAGGCCTCCAGACCTATTAGTGAACCTGCCGAAAACTCGAAAAAAACTGGATCCGTGAATGAACTCCGGAAAGCTACACAGCCCACAAGAACGCCACCCACAGACACCACCACCTCATCAGATCCGCCAAAAGGACCTCCTTCAAAGACCGCCTAGACAGCAATGCACACAACAGCAAAGAGCTCTTCAACATCGTGAAGAACCTCTCCAACCCTAGCTTCAACACCAACGACATCCCACCCTCACAAGACCTGTGCAACTCGCTGGCCACCTTCTTCCATCGCAAGATCGCAGACATCCACAACAGCTTCAATGCCACCCCGGCAACCACGGAGACCCCGCTCCCACAACCACCACCTGCATCACACGCCTGCTCACCTGGACCAACATCAACGACGACGACACCATCAAGATCACGAACACCGTCCACTCTGAATCCCCTGAAGACCCCTGTCCACACCACATCTTAAACAAAGCCAGCGGCACCATCGCACCCCATCTCCGGAAAACCATCAACATCTCCTTCGAGACAGCAACCTTCCTGGAGAGCTGGAAGCACGCAGAGATCAACGCCTTTCTCAAGAAACCCAAGGCGGACCCCATGGACCTCAAAAACTTCGTACCCATCTCCCTTCTCCCGTTCCTGGCAAAGGTCATCGAAAAGGCCATCAACAAACAACTGACCAGCTTCCTCGAGGAGAACAGCATCCTGGACTCATTCCAGTCTGGGTTCCGCAGCAACCACAGCAAAGAAACTGCCCTCATCGCCGCCACCGACGACGTCAGGACTCTGCTAGACAATGGAGAAACCTCAGCCCTCTTCCTTCTAGACCTGTCAGGCACCTTCGACACGGTTTGCCACTGCACACTACGAACTCGCCTCTTCAATGCCGGAATCCAAGAGAAGGCCCTGGACTGGACCTCCTCCTTCCTCTTTGGCAGAACACAGAGTATCCGCCTCCCCCCCTTCCGCTCCAAAGCCACCGGGATCATCTGCGGCATACCCCAAGGCTCATCCCTCAGCCCAATGCTGTTCAACATCTACATGGCACCACTCGCTCACGACGGCATGACCTCAACATCATCTCCTATGCTGACGACACCCAGCTGTTCCTTTCCCTCACCAAGGACCCCCACACCACCAAAACCAACATCCACGAAGGAATGAAGGCAGTCGCCGACTGGATGAGGAACAGCCGACTGAAGCTGAATTCAGACAAGATGGAGGTCCTCATCCTCGGATCCACCCCTTCGGCCTGGGACGACTCCTGGTGGCCACTGCACTAGAAACACCCCCTACACCCACCGACCATGCACTTCATCTAGGGGTCATCCTCGACTCTACCCTCTCCATGACAAAGCAGGTCAACGCTGTCTCCTCCTCCTGCTTCAACATCCTCTGCATGCTTCGCAGGATCTTCAAGTGGATCCCCACCGACACGAGAAGGACGGTCACCCAGGCCCTCGTCAGCAGCAGACTGGACTACAGAAACACGCTCTACACAGGAGTCCCAGCCAAACTCCTGAAACGGCTCCAATGCATCCAGAACGCCTCTGCACACCTGATCCTCGACATCCTGCTCCACAGCCACCTCACACCCCACCTGAGAGACCTGCACTGGCTCCCTGTCAACAAGAGGATAGCCTTCAAACTCACCCACGTACACAAGGCACTCCACAACACTGGACTAGCATACCTCAACAGCCAACTCTGCCTCTACACCCCTACCCGCCAGCTCCGCTCCACAGACCATGCCGTCGACGCCATCCCCCACATCCGAAGAGTGACCGCCGGCGGCTGATCATTCTCCCACCTTGCCACCAAGACATGGAACACCCTCCTCATCTGCCTACGGCTGACCGAAGACCTTCTGACCTTCAGAAGACTCCTCAAAACCTGGCTCTTCGAACAGTAGCAGCTTGCCCCCCCTAGCGCCTTGAGACCCTCACGGGTATGTAATGCACTTTACAAATGCAGTGATTCATTGATTGATTGACTTTTAGGATGCTACTGCATCAAAACCTTACGCCTGCTTGAAGCACGCATAAGGAGTGATGCAGTGTATTGGGATTAGGCCGCAAGATGCATTGCTGGAGTTGTGTCGTGCTTGCAATACAACTCCAGCAATGCGTTACTTTTGAGCCAAAAGATGCGTCAGAATTTCAGACTCATCTGTCAATCATTGCGCCATGGTGCGCCGTATTGTAGATACGGAACACCCATGGTGACGCAAAGGTTTTGCATTGCTGCGCAGGGAAAGTGACGCATCTCTACAGATACGTCACTTTCTTCTAAATCTGCCCCAACGTGTTTTATCACATCTGTCTAAGCTTTGGTTCGATATAGCGCTTTTGCAGGAGTCACACTTAAATGCAAAAAAATCCTTAAAACTGAGGAGGGGTTGGTTGGGTGAGGTCTTTTTTTCACCAGGAGATGGTAAACTAAATGGGGTCGCAAAGCTCTGTCACAAATTACTTTCTGCTAAACTGTTATCTCAAGATTCAGATGACAATGGTAGATAGGTATATACCAAATTCTCACCTTGGGGTGGTCCACATTCTTTGTATAATATCTATGCTCCTACTGTTGGGGATCCATCTTTTTGTACTCATATAACTCAACAATGTACAAAATACATGGAAGATAACTTTATTGTAGCAGGTGATTGCAATCATGTTGTTGACGCCTTTATTGACAGACATTCTCAAGTTTTCTTAATACCATATAAGGCTCATAAAGCATTTATTCAGACTATTCATCAGTGTAAATTAGTTGATGCTTGGAGTCTTTGCAACCCTACTCTGAATGAATATAGCTACTTCTCCCCATCACATCAGACTCAATCCTGGCTTGATTATCTTTTCATTTCACACAACTTTTCCCAATCCTTAAAGGCTGCAGAAATATGCTCCCTCTTAGTCTCTGACCATGCCCCCATTTCCATTCAATTGGATGTCCTTCAGAAACCTAACCTCCCAATGCATTGATGTTTCAATAATTCACTACTTGCAGACCCTACATTCATTTAATATTTCATCTCTTTCTTTAATTAACATTTTGCCTTTAATCAAATATATTCCCTACCCTTTTCTATTATTTGGGATGCATTCAAGGCTGCTTGGGATTTTATTACCAGATATGTTTCAAGAAAACATAGGGATTCATATAAGCATGCCACAGAACTCCTAGCAAAGATAAAGAGGTTGGAGCACAGACAGTGCCTCCCTTTACTTACTTAAAACTAGTGCAAAGTTTTATGGAGGTCAAAACGAAGCGATTACATTGTTGTCAAACTACCTTAAGGTTAAATAGAATAAACTGGACATAGAATCCTTTATGGATGCAAATCAAACACTAAGGTTCAAAGACTCTGACATTTTGGATGAATTCCTAAGTTTTTACAAATCGTTATACACAGCCGAAGATTCTCCATCAGACGAGCATATTTCTCACTATCTTCCTACTATTAAAAAATCTCCGGATAATCAAACCGCCCTTACATCATTAGATACTGACATATCACAAATGGAACTCCACATGGCTTTGCATACAATTGAAAAAGATTAAGCTCCAGGACCAGACGGCTTCACAGTGGAATCGCTTTAAACATTTCTCACAATTCACAATTACTTCTCCGCAAACTACATTCTCTTCTCTTTTCTTTTTTGCACTCGGATAATCCTTCTGGCTCCTTTCTAGAAGCCCTAATTTGTCTCATTCCAAAGGAAAGGAAAGACCTGCGGTTTTGTAAAAATTACAGACCAATATATTTAGTAAACATTGACTACACATTTTTTTCCAAATCCTTAGCCCTACGATTGGAAGAACATCTTCCCAAATTACTGGGAAAGGAGCAGTCGGGCAGGTCTTGTTAAAGGACGTCTCATCTCTGACAATACTCGCTTGTTCTTTGATATTTTGATAAAAATCCTCTAACTTTTCTGAACCTATGGCAGCAATTGCCCTGGCTGCAGAAAAAACATTTGCTAAGGTATTTTGGCCTCTCCCTTTTCAATCACTTAAATGGTTTGGTTTTGTTCCAAAAATTATTTCTTTGATTTCTTTTCTATATTCCCAACCTTGTGCAGCAGTCTATCTTAATGGCCTTACTTCCCCATACTTCTGTTTAGGCAGAGGTGTACTTCAGGGATACCCTCTCTCCCCATTCTTTTTTAATTTGCCCGTAAAACCCTTCTTATCTAAATTAAGTCAAAATAAAAACATGCATGTTATTAATTTTGATAATCAAGAGATTAAATTAGCGGCTTATGCTGAGAATGTGTTATTATTTCTTTCACAATCTAAGACCTCCCTTCCCCCCACTTTTTTACAAGAAGTAACCTCTTATGCTTCAGATTCGGGATATAAACAGCATAACGATAAATGTGAGATTTTACCTTAACCAAATTTACTTTTAAAACAGATTTTACAGTCTCTAACTTTACATGGAGTCCACTTCATATAAAATATGTAGGTCTCTATTTCACCTCATCAATAAAAACATTGCTCTCTTTGTGTATAGATAAAAGTATAGAGAAAATCTCTACTTTAACTAATAAATGGCATCCTTTATATTTAACCTGTTGGGGCCACTTAGATACAATTAAAATGATGTTAGTTAATATTATATTTTATATTATTTCCAACATTCCAGTATCTATTCCTCAGCGATGTAAAAAAAAATATGAATTCTATTTTAACTCTGTTTCTGTGGAATAACAAGAAGCTGTATATGTCACTGTCAAGGTTAATACGTCCAAAAATGGAGTGCAGAGTATATTTTCTGGACTTTCCTAACTATCATAGCGCATTTTTGCTTTGCCAATTTCCTTTGTGGCTCTCTGACTCATTTGCAGAATAGCCACTATGGGTTGGGATACATCATTCTTTTCTTTCTCCTTTTTCTTTTAAGAGTACTTATCTTTCTCAAGTAAACCGTCATTACTATCCAATCCCATTCTTAAGCACCCATATAACTTTTAGAATCTGTGTCGCCATCTGTGCTCACAGATCTTGACAATTTTCTCAACTCTACGATCTGGCATAATAAATCTGTATTGATTTTGTGGTAAACCCTTTTCCTGGAAATCCTGGAGACGTAAAGGTCTAATTTGGATACATCAATTGTTTGAACTAAATGAGGTTATAGCTTTCTCACAAGCTAGCCATCTCTTTAACCTCCCTCCCTCTTTTCAATTTAGGTACGGACTCCTGCAACGTACTCTTCTCACTGCACACATCCAATTTCTCCCTTCTATGCCTCATGCTTCTCCCCCTATTAACAGTTTACATGTCCTCCTTCTCACACACTCCAAGGCATCCACTTTGTACTCTCATTTACTAGTATCTTATTCAGTCAGATAGAAAACTAAGGTGGAAATGTCCTTGGAACATGAGCTAGAAGTTAAATGGTCTTTCCTACTTTGGAATCAAATATGGACTAAGATTTGGAAGTCCTCTAGCGCGGCAAACACTATACAATCGTTATTTTTCATATATAATACACTTCTTATTTCTCCTATGACGCTACATAAAATGAATGTTAATCTCCCCGATATCTGTTGAACTTGCTCATCTGAACATGCAGATATAAAACATTTGCTTTTTACCTGTCCTTATGTACATCTTTTTTTAAAAGATGTTTGGGATCAGATTAACTTATTTTTTTGCTCTACAGTTTCCTTCTCTTTTCTTAACATATTTTTAGGCAGTTTATCTAAAGATTGGATTAATTGTTCATCTAATGTTAAAATTTTAGATTTATTGCTAGCAGCTGCTTTTCTGCAGAGCTCCAAAAATTGGAAGTATTCAACCAAATTATAACCTTTTCAAGCCTGGTGGTATGCGGTTTGTCGTAACCATAGATACAGCATTAGTTTAACCTGTTTCTTGTGCTAAAAACGATTAACTCGATGGTTGCCTATTGTTAAGCTTTAATTTGTTCATTCGCCTATGCAACAAGAAGTTTATAAACCCCCTTGACTTTCCTCTTATTAATATTATTATTATTTAATTGAGATTATCACAGTTTTTTCTGTTTTTTGTATAATGTATTATCATTTAGATCTTTGTTACTTTCACTTTTTAAACCTTGTACAACCCGTATATTTATATAGACTTTCTTTTTAAATTCCTTACTTATATATATACGATTGCTTATGATTTTGTGATATTTTGTATTTGTATATTCATTTGACTTAATAAACTTACTTTCGAACTCAAAATTATAAATAACTTTAATTTGTAAAAATAATTGAATTTATTCTTTAAATAATGTTCAGGAATTTTCATTGTATAATATATAAATGTTAACTTTTTACTTTAGGTAAGATATTTTTAAATAAAGAAATAATGATACTCCAATTTTAGCCATTTAAATCAATTACATAGTTAATTAAAAATCAAGTTAATAGTGCTGTAATTTTTCCAGTTCTCCATTTCAAGTGAATATATGCCATTAATTTCTATTAATGTTTAATAGAAACTTATTTTATACATGGTTTCAAGCTAAATAAACTTTGTTAAATTTCAACATACTGTCCATAATGAGATATCTGCTGCCACAAAGCACCATTCTGCAGGGTGATCTCTGTCATCTCTTGTAAAGCAGACCATCATACCACCTGCAATGTGAAAGATGGTGCAGCAGCTTCCAACCGCCTCTCTGCCTTAAAATAATGCACTGCCTGTCACTTTGCAGCTGCCCTGGGAGCGGTAAAATATCTATAATGGGGTGCACAGTCCCTCTTTATGACTGGTACTTCTAGTTAAAGTGTACTGTGAGGCAAACAGGGCCAGTGCACTCATGCTGTGGCTGCAGATATGCATCAACCACAAATTTCACTTTAAAGGATGTAAAATTGTTACGGGTAGATGCCATTAGAGTAGAAAAGGGGAACATAATGAATATGACAGCTGGAGAAATCCTATGACACTATAGGGAAGTTATTTACTTTTCAGAAATTAACTTTATTGACTTTAATGACTAGGCTAGTCTCAATCAAGGAAATAGTGCTTGAGATGAAATCTGCAAGCATATGTTTGATGGAGATTGTTGTACAAAACTGGAGTTTACTTAAAACATACAGATGTCATTTTTACCTTCAGAGTTTAAAATGAATTGTGTAAATATGTTGTGTATTAACAGATATTTCCCATAAAACATGTTAGACCTATCAGCCTTAGGGTGGTCTTTCCCCATAATTTTTGCCTTCACCCGCCTTGTTTTCTAAATTCATTTTTGCTGGCATTGGAGCTCTGTGCAGTTTACCATGGTTAGCCCCTAAGAGCATTTTCCTTCTCACCCACGCCCACAAAGCACTACACAACGCCAGACCAGCATACCTCAACAAGCGTCTCACCATCTACACCCCGGACCATCAGCTTTGCTCCACCGACCTTGCCCTCACCACCGTACCTCGCATTCACAGGACGTCCACCAGCGGCAGATCCTTCTCCTTCGCTGCCAAGACATGGAACACCCTCCCCACATAGCTGCGACAGACCCAGGACCTGCTGACCTTCAGGAGACTTCTCAAGACCTGGCTGTTCATGCAGTAGCTGCACCCCCACCCCCAATCAATGCCAAGAGACCCTCACAGGTGATTAGTGCGCTCTACAAATAAGTGATTGATTGATTGATTGATTGATTGATTGATTGATTGATTGTTCCAGGTCTGACATTTCAGCTTGAATTGCAGTTTTAAACTGTCAATTCGAGTTGGCAAAATAAACTACATTTATTCCCTATATGTTACCCCAAAGGTAGGTTCTTGGAAGCCCGTAGAGCAGAGTGCATTGTAAGTAAAAGGTTGGACATGAACTATTAAGTTTTACATGTGCTGGTAGTGAAAATCTCCTAAATTCGTTCTTTACTACCCCCTCCATATGATAACATTGTGCAGCCTTATTACATTTAATAAGTGCTAATTTTTGACTAAGAGAAGTTAGATTGTTCGTGTTTACTGTCTTTGAAATTGCAATTTAAAATCCTCTTTAATGGTAAAGTCGGATTTTAAGTCACACTTTAAGAAAACTGGCATTTTCCTGCCCTAGCTCTGCATGCAGTTGGACTTTGTTTATTTCTCCCAGACAGCCACACAACATAGTGATTAGATGCATCTGGATGACCCATCACTGGCAGGATGGAGGGGCGGAGCTGGACACAGCCCAACTTGAAATTCAATAGGCAGTGCCCTGCCTTTACGTAAAGGATTTCACACTATCTCATTGTGCATGTGGGCAGGCTGGAACCAGGGCAGGGGAGGGAGGAAATTCCTAACACTTCAAAGGGACTTCTCTATAAACTTCTCCTAGTTTAAAGAAGGTACCACGTATAATAATACGAACCTCAGACCCACTCTTCAGTTACTTTCTAGACCTGCAAAAGGACTCTCAGTGACCTGCCTGCACTGTGCCCTGCTGTGTATTTTAGAAGACTGTTTTGCTGCACCAGGAATGACTTCTCTGTTGCCTTAAGCTTGCCTTGGACCCTCAGAGGCCTGCCCTGCTGATTGAGCATTGTACCACCTATTGAACCCAGGACTACCAGAGTGACTCCAGGGGTTAGTTGGCTGGCCTCCTGAGCAGAGTTTCAAGGACAGAAAAGGCTCCAAAGTGAACCCACATTTGGACCCAGCATGAGAGAGTCTGAAAGTTAGCACCAACAGGGCCCAATTCATTAGTTGTATCTGACCCACGCTCAATCGCGGTCGGCCATATTTTCCAATTTTGTTCCGTTATCATATGACTAGATGTCATTGGTTTAGGCTTTGATCATTTAGGCACTAGTTTTTACCTTAAAGTTTAAAAAATCATAACTACATTTCTACAGATTGGTTTTTTGTCAATCTGTTAGTTAATGATTTCTTAAAAGTTATTCTATCTTTCCAAAATGGTGTGTGGTTTTTATTGTGCTGTATACATTCTTTCAACTTTCTTCTAAGTTAAGCCTTGCTGCCTTTGTGCCAAGCTACTAGTAGGTGAAGCACAGGCTAATTCAATGATTTTTTTAGGTTCACCCTGACAGGAATTGTGGCATGTTGCTCGAGTCTGGTAAATACTAGGCCCAGGTGGAATTTTTCATTTTGCTCATGGAATTGACGGAATTTGGTTGCTCCACTTTGCTTTTTTAATGCAGAGTTCAACCCAAAGTCCACTAATCACAATGACAACTGGAGTAACATGAGGCTTCATTAAGCAAGCTGGCAAGTGCAAGTGAGGTTTGGGATCCCCTAGCATGATTTTGGCCGCTAGGAAGCTTTGTGATGCATTTTTCTGGTCATGTTGTGAGAGTTGCTCCTCAAGAATCAGTAAATTCAACTCAGAATAGTGTTTCAACCCAAATGGACAGTTCAGGTAGGTTTTTATTTAGGAAAATGCATTTTTTTATTTTACTGTTTTTTTTCAGTGAGAAGGAATTCCCACAGAGACTTTAACTTCCTCTTCATGTCCAAAAGGCTCATCTCACTGCTTTTTCCACCTCTCGGTCACTTTTCATTTGGATTTTGAGGGGAGAGGATCACTTTTTTTTGTCTACAATCTCTGTTGCATACAGCATTGGATTTGAAAAGTTTGTTTTTGAGAAATCAAGTAAGTTAAAGAATTTTTTGAGGCGTTTGTTTTTTTGATGGAGGTCATGCACCTAGATTATTTTACCTGTTTATTTTTTTCCTAAATTTTGCAATTTGATTGTGGGTGGTCTGGAGTTGCGTTAAGGGTCTATTTTGCATTCACTGTTTTAGATTTTTTCAAAGGAAAGTTTTGGGGAGGGTTGGTGGAACAGGTTTTCAAGTTATTTGTCTTCATTTCCTTCTCTGTTGTTTGTGAATTATCCACTGTTTTGCTCATTATACTGTCTGGAGCTTAGGGTCTGATTACGATCATGGCGGACAGGGTGGCTCCAACACAAAAGACAGACATCCCCATCTGCCAGGATTGTAATAAGGCCCTTAGTCCAGCCATGGGCCACAGCCAGCCAGCACAAGGCATTAGGTGTATATCGAAAAATGTTTTCTGTGCTATATGTTTTTTAAAACATCTATTGCTGAATGGATGGCATTGGATGCAGTAATTTTGTATACCTTGGGATGCCTTTTGTTGGGGAATTTTCAAAATTGACTTAGGTTTCTTTTTGGCATTGCTGAATTAAACATAGTGTTTTCTTTGATTTTGTATGCATCCTTTCTTTTCAGGCCAAGTGGCCATTTTTGTGTGGCCATTGTGTGTGTGTGTGTTTGCCATAGGCCACAATTTTGTCTTTGCTCCATGCCTACTTTGTTCTACATGCCATGTGGCATGGCAGGCAATGTTTCTAACAGGTGTGCTTTTGTCATAAGCGTGCTTGTGTTTTTTTGTTTTTTGTATGGTAACCCTTGGTTACCATACAAAAGGGCGACCATTTTCAGTAGACAGTGTGCTTTGCTTGCCATAGGCCTACATTTGTTCTTTGTTGTCTATTCATGCATACTTGGTGGCCATGTAGCAGGGCGGGCATTTTATGTAGCCAGTGTGCTTTGATTTTCCATCAGCCTACATGTGTTCTTTATTATCCATAACTTTGCCTTTGGAGGCCATGTGGCAGGGCAGCTTTTTGTGTAGCCAGTATGCTCTGCTGTTGCAACAGGTCTGCATGTGTTCTTTGCTGTCCGTGACTTTGTCCTTAGTGGCCAGGTGGCAGGGCGGACGTTTTGTGCAGCCAGTATGCTGTGCTTTTGCCATAGGCCTACATTCTATCAATGCCTTCTTGATTGTTGTTCTGAGCATGTGATTGGAGGCCATTTTGTGAAGCCCATGTGTAAATTCTTTTCTTCCAATTTACAAAGCAACTTTCTAGGGACAATGATAGAAGAGGCTGATGTATTTTTGTTTTTTGCTAATTTTTATTCCCTGATATGAGTTTAATGTGCTGTGTAGAACTGTGTTTTTTTATGCTTTTTTTCAATTTTCCCCTGCACCTCCTTATCTCCCGTAGGATTTTGCATAGTCTCATTGGAAATGCCAGCAATATTTTTTTTCAATGATTTGATTGTTCCCTGCATCCCCTCCCTGCAATAAGCATCTCATAACTGCCTGCCATAGGTGTCTTCATAGGCCATAAGTGCACACCAGTAATCATTTTTTTTAAAAATGATTCCATTGTCCGCTGCACCCCCACTTGCAACCGGTCTCTCATGTGCATATACTAGCAATAGCCTTTTTAAGAATTATTTCATTCTCCATTGCACCCCCTGTCTGCTATAGGCATCTCATAAGCCTTAGAGGCACATAAAGTAAACATTTCAATCTGTGAGTTATTGAAATCATATGTTAATGCATGCTTTGGGATGGATACACTTTTGTTAACCCCTTCACTGCTAGGCCTTACCCCCCCCCCCACCCCCCCCACCCCCGTGCTAAGCCTTTTTTTGGGTTATTTGGGGTAGTGCACGCTTAGGCCCCTGTAACTTTTTGACCACATAAGGTATCCATGCCAAATTTGTGTCCTTTTCTTCCAACATCATGGGGATTCTAAAGGTATCCAGGGTTTGTGGATTCCCCTGGAGGGGTCCCAGAAATTAGGCAAAATACAGCAAAAAATATTTTTTTGGGGGGGGAAATGGGAAAAACAGGCTGCAAATGAAAGCGTCTGGGTTTTTCTCTACAAATGGTATCAAAAAAGGGTTTGTGGGGCTGAAATCGCAGTTTTCCTAGTTTTTAGGGAATGACAGACTTTTGTCAGAAAACCAACATTTTTTACACAGTTTAGGCATTTTTCTGGGACATAGCCTTTTTTTGTTATTTTTTGTGCTTTCAACCTCCTTCCAGTTAATGGTAGAAATGGGTGTAAAAGAAATAATGGATCCTGAAAAGCTATACATTTTAGAAAAGTAGATACAATTCTGAATTCAGCAAGGGGTCATTTGTGTATATCCAACAAGGTTTCTTTATAGAAACTAACAGTTAAATATAGGAAAAATTGAAAATTAGTTGAAAAAAACAGCCTTTTCTGTCAACGTTTTTACCTGTAACTTCTTCTAATTATGACAGCTCTTTGAAAGCAATATACCGTTACATTTGCTGGACCTTCCTGGTTCTGGGGATATATAGGACTTGTAGGTTCACCAAGAACCCGACGAACCCAGAGTCAAAAACTGAGCAGCAATTTGCAATGGTTCATTATTATGTTCCGGGTATATAGCAATTATTGTGGGAAAATGTTTACATGGAAAAATCGGTATGAAAGACACCTATGTATTTCTGAAATGGGAACATATTATAGAGTTTAGAAACAGTACATATTTGCACGTTTTCAAATTTGGGAATACTCATACTAGCATGAGAATTTTCCGTCATTTTTCAAAATGACTTCTTTTTTACACAATGTCTTTCATTTGGAAGGGAGAAATGCATCAAAAATCAATAGGTAATAACAGTTGCTTTACAAATCTGAATTACCCTACGTGTCCCGATAAAAATGGTACCTCACTTGTGTGGGTAGGCATAGTGCCCACGACAGGAAATGGCTTAAAACACAGCGTGAACGCACCACATTTTCACAATGAAAATTTACCCTGTTTTTGCAAAGTGTCGTTTTTTAACACTAGCTCTACCGGCACCTAGGGAAACCTAGCAAACCTATACATTTTTCAAAACTATATACCCAGGGGAATCCAGGATGGGGTGACTTGACTGCCTACCACCAGGTTCTGTTACCCGGAATCCCTTGCAAACCTAAAACATTGTCCAAAAAAAAATTTCCCCACATTTCTGTGGTGGAAAGTCCTGGAATCTGCGTGGATCCACAAATTTCCACCCACCCTGCGTTCCCCAAAGTCTTCCGAGAAAAATGGTACCTCACTTGTGTGGGTCGGCCTAATGCCCGCGACAGGAAACGGCACAAAACGCAACGTGGACACACCTCAATTTCGCAGAGAAAAATGACCCTTTTTTGGCAAAGTGCCTAGCTGTCGTTTTTGAACAATAGGTCTGCCGGGACCTAGGGAAACCTAGCAAACCTATAGATTTTTCAAATATAGACACCCAGAGGAATCCAGGATGGGGTGACTTAGCTGTCTCCCACCAGGTTCTGTTACACAGAATCCCTTGCAAACCTAAAAAAATGTCCAAAAAACCACATTTTCCCCACATTTCTGTGGTGGAAAGTTCTGGAATCTGCGTGGATCCACAATTTTCCACCCTCCCCTAATTCCCCAATGTCTAACGAGAAAAATGATACCTCACTTGTGTGGGTCATCCTAGTGCCCGCGACATGAAATGGCGCAAAACACAACGTGGTCACACCTCAATTTCGCAGTGAAAAATGACCCTTTTTTGGCAAAGTGCCTAGCTGTCATTTTGAACCATAGGTCTGCCGGGACCTAGGGAAACCTAGCAAACCTATACATTTTTGAAAACAAGACACCCAGGGGAATCCAGGATGCGGTGACTTAGCTGCCTCCCACCAGTTTCTGTTACCCAGAATCCCTTGCAAACCCAAAAAAAAAATGTCCAAAATAACACATTTTCCCCACATTTCTGTGGTGGAAAGTTCTGGAATCTGCGTGGATCCACAATTTTCCACCCACCCCGCATTCCCCAAAGCCTTCCGAGAAAAAGGGTACCTCACTTGTGTGGGTCGGCCTAGTGTCCAAGACTATGCCTAGCTGTAGTTTTTTAACCCTAGCTCTGCGAGCACCTTGGGAAACCTAGCAAACCTATACATTTTTTAACACTAGACACCCATAGTAATCCAGGATAGGGTGACTTGACTGCCTCCCACCAGGGTCTGTTACCCAGAATCCCTTGCAAACCTAAAAAATTGTCCCCAAAAATTAATTTTCCCCACATTTCTGTGGTGGAAAGTTCTGGAATCTGCGTGGATCCACGAATTTCCACACACCCCTCATTCCCTAAAGTCTTACGGGAAAAAAGGTACCTCACTTGTGTGGGTCAGCCTAGTGTCCGCGACAGGAAATGGCGCAAAACACAACGTGGTCACACCTCAATTTCGCACTGAAAAATGACACTTTTTGGTCAACGTGCCTAGCTGTAGTTTTTTTACCCTAGTTCTGCGGGCACCTTGGGAAAACTAGCAAACCTATACATTTTTTAAAACTAGACACCCAGGGGAATCCAGGATAGGGTGACTTTTCTGCCTCTCACCAGGTTCTGTTACCCAGAAACCCTTGCAAACCTAAATAATTGTCCAAAAAAACACATTTTCCCCACATTTCTGTGGTGGAAAGTTCTGGAATCTGCGTGGATCCACAAATTTCCACCCACCCCGCATTCCCTAAAGTGTTATGAGAAAAATGATACCTCACTTGTGCGGGTCGGCCTAGTGCCCGCGACAGGAAACAGCGCAAAACGCAACGTGGTCACACCTCAATTTCGCAGTGACAAATGACCCTTTTTTGGCAAAGTGCCTAGCTGTAGTTTTTGAACCCTAGTGCTGCGGGCACCTTGGGAAACCTAGCACACCTATACATTTTTTTAAACTAGACACCCAAGGGAATTCAGGATGGGGTTGACTTGACTGCCTCCCGCCAGGGTCTGTTACCCAGAATCCCTTGCAAACCTAAAAAATGGTCCAAAAAAACGAATTTTCACTACATTTCTGTGGTGGAAAGTTCCGGAATCTGCGTGGATCTACAAATTTCCACCCACCCCGCGTTCCCTGAAGTCTTACGAGAAAAATTATACCTCACTTGTGCGGGTCGGCCTAGTGCCCGCGACACGAAACAGCGCAAAATGCAACGTGGTAACACCTCAATTTCGCAGTGAAAAATGACCCTTTTTTGGCAAAGTGCCTAGCTGTAGTTTTTGAACCCTAGCTCTGCGAGCACCTTGGGAAACCTAGCAAACCTATACATTTTTTAACACTAGACACCCATAGTAATCCAGGATAGGGTGACTTGACTGCCTCCCACCAGGGTCTGTTACCCAGAATCCCTTGCAAACCTAAAAAATTGTCCAAAAAATACATTTTCCCCACATTTCTGTGGTGGAAAGTTCTGGAATCTGCGTGGATCCACGAATTTCCACACACCCCGCATTCCCTGAAGTCTTACGAGAAAAATTATACCTCACTTGTGCGGGTTGGCCTAGTGCCCGCGACACGAAACAGCGCAAAATGCAACGTGGTAACACCTCAATTTCGCAGTGAAAAATGACCCTTTTTTGGCAAAGTGCCTAGCTGTAGTTTTTGAACCCTAGCTCTGCGAGCACCTTGGGAAACCTAGCAAACCTATACATTTTTTAACACTAGACACCCATAGTAATCCAGGATAGGGTGACTTGACTGCCTCCCACCAGGGTCTGTTACCCAGAATCCCTTGCAAACCTAAAAAATTGTCCAAAAAAATACATTTTCCCCACATTTCTGTGGTGGAAAGTTCTGGAATCTGCGTGGATCCACGAATTTCCACACACCCCTCATTCCCTAAAGTCTTACGGGAAAAAAGGTACCTCACTTGTGTGGGTCAGCCTAGTGTCCGCGACAGGAAACGGCGCAAAACACAACGTGGTCACACCTCAATTTCGCACTGAAAAATGACACTTTTTGGTCAACGTGCCTAGCTGTAGTTTTTTTACCCTAGTTCTGCGGGCACCTTGGGAAAACTAGCAAACCTATACATTTTTTAAAACTAGACACCCAGGGGAATCCAGGATAGGGTGACTTTTCTGCCTCTCACCAGGTTCTGTTACCCAGAAACCCTTGCAAACCTAAATAATTGTCCAAAAAAACACATTTTCCCCACATTTCTGTGGTGGAAAGTTCTGGAATCTGCGTGGATCCACAAATTTCCACCCACCCCGCATTCCCTAAAGTGTTATGAGAAAAATGATACCTCACTTGTGCGGGTCGGCCTAGTGCCCGCGACAGGAAACAGCGCAAAACGCAACGTGGTCACACCTCAATTTCGCAGTGACAAATGACCCTTTTTTGGCAAAGTGCCTAGCTGTAGTTTTTGAACCCTAGTGCTGCGGGCACCTTGGGAAACCTAGCACACCTATACATTTTTTTAAACTAGACACCCAAGGGAATTCAGGATGGGGTTGACTTGACTGCCTCCCGCCAGGGTCTGTTACCCAGAATCCCTTGCAAACCTAAAAAATGGTCCAAAAAAACGAATTTTCACTACATTTCTGTGGTCGAAAGTTCCGGAATCTGCGTGGATCTACAAATTTCCACCCACCCCGCGTTCCCTGAAGTCTTACGAGAAAAATTATACCTCACTTGTGCGGGTCGGCCTAGTGCCCGCGACACGAAACAGCGCAAAATGCAACGTGGTAACACCTCAATTTCGCAGTGAAAAATGACCCATTTTTGGCAAAGTGCCTAGCTGTAGTTTTTGAACCCTAGCTCTGCGAGCACCTTGGGAAACCTAGCAAACCTATACATTTTTTAACACTAGACACCCATAGTAATCCAGGATAGGGTGACTTGACTGCCTCCCACCAGGGTCTGTTACCCAGAATCCCTTGCAAACCTAAAAAATTGTCCAAAAAATACATTTTCCCCACATTTCTGTGGTGGAAAGTTCTGGAATCTGCGTGGATCCACGAATTTTCACACACCCCGCATTCCCTAAAGTCTTACGGGAAAAAAGGTACCTCACTTGTGTGGGTCGGCCTAGTGTCCGCGACAGGAAATGGCGCAAAACGCAACGTGGTCACACCTCAATTTCGCCGTGACAAATGACCCTTTTTTGGCGAAGTGCCTAGCTGTAGTTTTTGAACCCTAGCTCTGCGGGCGCCCTGGGAAACCTAGCACACCTATAAATTTTTGAAAACTAGACACCCAAGGGAATTCAGGATGGGGTGACTTGACTGCCTCCTGCCAGGGTCTGTTACCCAGAATCCCTTGCAAACCTAAAAAATTGTCCAAAAAAACTAATTTTCACTACATTTCTGTGGTGGAAAGTTCTGGAATCTGCGTGCATCCACAAAGTTCCACCCACCCCATGTTCCCCAAAGTCCTACAAGAAAAAACATACCTCACTTGTGCGGGTCGGCCTAGTGCCCGCGACAGGAAATGGCGCAAAACGCAACGTGGTCACACCTCAATTTCGCAGTGAGAAATGACCCTTTTTTGGCAAAGTGCCTAGGTGTAGTTTTTTACCCTAGCTCTGCGGGCACCTTGGGAAACCTAGGAAACCTATAAATGTTTGAAAACTAGACACCCAAGGGAATTCAGAATGGGGTGACTTGTCTGCTTCCCACCAGGGTCTGTTACCCAGAATCCCTTGCAAACTTAAAAAAATTATTTAAAAAAACACATTTTCTCCACATTTCTCTGGTGGAAAGTTCTAGGATCTGCGTGGATCCACAAATTTCCTCCCACCACGCGTTCCCCCAAAGTCTTATGAGAAAAATGGTACCTCACTTGTGCGGGTCGGCCTAGTGCCCGTTGCAGGAAACGGTGCAAAACGCAACGTGGTCACACCTCAATTTCGCAGTGAAAAATAACCCTTTTTTGGCAAAGTGCCTAGCTGTAGTTTTTGGAACCCTAGCTCTGCGGGAACCTTGGGAAACCTAGCAAACCTATACATTTTTTAAAACTAGACACCCAGGGGAATCCAGGATACGGTGACTTGACATCCTCCCACCAGGGTCTGTTACCCAGAATCCCTTGCAAACCTTAAAAATTGTCCAAAAAAACACATTTTCCCCACATTTCTGGATCCACAAATTTCCACCCACCACGAATTCCCTAAAGTCTTATGAGAAAAATTATACCTCACTTGTGCGGGTCGGCCTAGTGCCCGCTACAGGAAACGGCGCAAAACGCAACGTGGTCACACCTCAATCTCGCAGTGACAAATGACTCTTTTTTGGCGAAGTGCCTAGCTGTAGTTTTTGAACCCTAGCTCTGCGGGCGCCCTGGGAAACCTAGCACACCTATACATTTTTGAAAACTAGACACCCAAGGGAATTCAGGATGGGGTGACTTGACTGCCTCCTGCCAGGGTCTGTTACCCAGAATCCCTTGCAAACCTAAAAAATTGTCCAAAAAAAAAAAATTCCCCACATCTCTGTGGTGGAAAGTTCTGGAATCTGCGTGGATCCACAAATTTCCACCCACCCCGAATTCCCTAAAGTCTTATGAGAAAAATGTTACCTCACTTGTGCGGGTCAGCCTAGTGCCCGCGACAGGAAACGGCGCAAAACGCAACGTGGTCACACCTCAATTTCGCAGTGACAAATGACTCTTTTTTGGCAAAGTGCCTAGCTGTAGTTTTTGAACCCTAGCTCTGCGGGCACCTTGGGAAACCTAGCAAACGTATACATTTTTGAAAACTAGACACCCAAGGGAATTCAGGATGGGATGACTTGACTGCCTCCCACCAGGGTCTGTTACCCAGAATCCCTTGCAAACCTAAAAAATTGTCCCAAAAGAAAAAATTTCCCCACATCTCTGTGGTGGAAAGTTCTGGAATCTGCGTGGATCCACAATTTTCCACCCACCTCGCATTCCCTGAAGTCTTACGAGAAAAATGTTACCTCACTTGTGCGGGTCGGCCTAGTGCCTGCGACAGGAAACGGCGCAAAACGCAACGTGGTCACACCTCAATTTCGCAGTGACAAATGACCCTTTTTTGGCAAAGTGCCTAGCTGTAGTTTTTTAACCCTAGCTCTGCGGGCACCTTGGGAAACCTAGCAAACCTATACATTTTTGAAAACTAGACACCCAAGGGAATACAGAATGGGGTGACTTGACTGCTTCCCACCAGGGTCTGTTACCCAGAATCCCTTGCAAACCTAAAAGATTGTCAAACAAACACATTTTCCCCACATTTCTGTGGTTGAAAGTTCTGGAATCTTTGTGGATCCACAAATTTCCACCCACCCCGCGTTCCCCAAAGTCTTACGAGAAAAATGGTACCTCACTTGTGCGGGTCGGCCAAGTGCCCGCGACAAGAAACGGCGCAAAACGCAATGTGGTTACACCTCAATTTTGCAGTGAAAAATTACCCTTTTTTTGACAAAGTGCCTAGCTGTGGTTTGTGAACCCCAGCTCTTGCGGCACCTAGGGAAACCTAGCAAACCTATACATTTCTGAAAACTAGACACCCAGGGGAATCCAGGATGAGGTGACTTGACTGCCTCCCACCAGCGTCTGTTACCCAGAATCCCTTGCAAACCTAAACAATTGTCCAAAAAACGACATTTTCCCCACATTTCTGTGGTGGAAAGTTCTGGAATCTGCGTGGATCCACAAATTTCCACCCACCCCACGTTCCTCAAAGTCTTACGAGAAAAATGGTGCTTCACTTGTGTGCGCGCCCAAGTACCCGCGACAGGTAAGGGCCCAAAACGTAGTGAGGCGATATCAAAATTGCCTATCTCAAAACTACCTGGTTTTGCAAGGGGGTCACCTGGGTTTTTGTCCCCATGCTCAGCGGCCATCGTGGGAAACCTAACAAACCTACACATTTCTGAAAAGTGGACACCCGGGAGCTTCCAGGGTGGTATGGCTTGCGTGGATCCCCCAATGTTTCCTTACCCAGAATCCCCTGCAAACCTCAGTTTTAGCTGAAAAGAATCACTTTTTTGATACATCTGGTTTTGCAAGGGGGGTCACCTGGGTTTTTTGCCCGGTGCTCGGCGGACAAATGAAATGCACTGTCAATAATTAAATGGACAAACAACCGATCCAGTGACTCGCAGCTCGTGAGCTGTAAAGCCACGGCAAGGCACCAACCGCTTTACAGGCCATTCACACACCTTTCATACGTGATACACACAAGACCATTCACACCACCAGGCACAAAAACAACACATTACAATATTCACAAAAAGGGACAAGGTACACCCTGCTTCAGAAGGACAAATATTACTGCACAGCCATCTAATCCTCAAGCACACACACATACTGGTTGGATTTGGCACGAGGGTGAGAGATGGTTCAGTATATACAATTGTATTTGCAAGTGATTTCACAAAAATGAAATGCACTGTTAATAATTGAAAGGGCGAGAAACTGAACCATTGACTCACAATTCGTGAGCTGTAAAGTCACAAAAAGGCACCAACTTCTTTACAGGCCATTCATACACCTTTCATACGTGTGACACATACAAAACCAATCACACTGCCTGCCGCGGGCCCATCACAATACAACACACACCAGCAGACAGTGCCATTCAAGGGCCCATGACTTTCACACGCCCACATTCCTGACACAGCAACCACACAAGCTGATGGATTGCGTGGAGTGGCACTCAGCTAGCAGTGTGTGTAGTGACCAGCAGCAAGTCACTACTCACACACCGCCAGCCGAGCGCCAGTCCATGCACACCACTAGCTAAACACCAGTCCACGCACACCGCCAGCCAAGTGCCAATCCACGCACACTGCTAGCCAAACACCAGTCCACGCACACCACCAGCAAAGCGCCAATCCACGCACACCGCCAGCCAAGCGCCAGTCCATGCACACCACCAGCCAAGCACCTGTCCACACACACCACCAGTGAAGCACCAGTCCAGGCACACCACCAGCCAAGCACCAGTCCACACACACCGCCAGCCAAGCCCAGTCCACGCACACCGCCAGAAAAGCTCCAGCCTACACACACCGCCATCACATTTAGTATTTTTTTCAACAAAAATAAAAAGTCAAACAAATTGCAAATAGATACAAATCTACTAACACAAAATCTGAAACTAAATACATTGCACTAATGCTAACCTTGAAACAGAATCTAATTTTTTAAAGAATACAGACCAGGCAGTTCACTTTACCACTCATGGATGCTCCCAAAAATTATTTTGTGTGTGATATACTCTAGAACAAGCAGGGACACACAGCTCAGGGTTAGAAGGACACTCGGGGCAGTACATACGAGTCTCCTTCCGCGTACATCTTCGCCAACAGACTCTACAGCTCCTAGTGGGAAAGTCTTTTGAGGATGTGGAAGGAATGAAATCAGGAAAGTGGCGATCTTTCAATCGAGCCACATTCTCCACCACTCCAACTCTAGGGACACTTGCCTGTTCCACAACAACATGGCTGCCTATCACAGATTGCTGAAACTGAACAAAAGTCAACTTTGATGCAGGAGAACACTCCTTGAGCACAACAAAAGCATTGCAAGTTGCTAAATTAAAGAGATAGATGGCCAACTTCTTATACCAAACGTAAGCCTTATGAATAGCAGTGTAAGGTTCCAACCTCTGATCTACTCTATCAACACCACCCATGTGCTTATTGTAGTCTAAAATGCACACAGGTTTGCGCACTTCAGAAATCTGACCCCAAACAGCCACAGGTGAAGTACTCTCATCATGGATGGTAGTCAGCATGTACACATCCCTCCTGTCCACAAATTTCACAGCTAGTAGTTCATCACTACGCAAGGAACTGCACTGTCCCCTCTGAAGTTTTCTACAAACAAGCTCTTTTGGATAACCTTTACGGTTAGAGCGGATTGTGCCACAAGCAAAAGTGTTCACTTTGAACAATTCCTTAAACAATTGCACAGCAGTGTAGAAGTTAACAAGGTACAAATGGTGGCCTCTGTTAAACAGTCCTCTAGCAAGCTCCCACACAATTTTCTCAGAAACTCCAAAAGTGGACGGACAACCAGGGGGGTCAATAGTGGAATCCCTACCAGTGTACACACAGAAATTAAAAACATATCCTGTCCTATTCTCAGACAACATATACAGCTTAATTCCATAGCGTGCCCTCTTGCTAGGGATGTACTGCCTAAAAACCAAACGGCTCTTGAATAAGACCAAAGACTCATCAATAGATATTTCTTTCCCTGGAGTATAGATCGCTGAAAATCGAGCTACAAAGTGATCAAGAACAGGCCGAATCTTTAAAAGACGGTTACATTCAGGGTGATCTCGTGGCAACGCCAAAGAATTATCAACAAAATGCAGCATCCGTAGCAAAAGTAAATACCGATCACGAGTCATAACTGCAGGAAATATGGCCGTTGCCATCAAGGGACTGGTAGACCAATATGAAGCCATGGACGGCTTCCTTATCAAACCCATCAATAAAGTCAAACCCAAAAACTTCTTCATCTCTTCCAAATTTGTGGGAGTCCACCGGGTAGCTCTAGAGTGGGGCCCAAGTTTGTCACTGTTGTCCCTCAAAAACTGTTTAGCATACAAATTAGTCTGCTCAACCACCTCACCCAAAAATACATCATCCATAAACAACTTAAAAAACTGTATAGGCAAAAAATGTTCACAATCCACTCTACACCCTGCATCACCACTAAAGGCAGGCAACACCGGCTGCACCATGTTTGGATTAACCCAGAGTCCAGCACTTCCAGTAGGAAGCCTAGCAGCCTCAGGCTGCAATCCAGATGCCTCTTGCACCATTTGCACAGCAGTATCCTCCTCTAAAACAGACACTTCATCTACACTGAGAGTAGCTTCATCTGCACTGAGAGTACCTTCATCATCCGATGATTCTATGTGGAGAGAAAACTCACTGCCTGAATCTTCCCCTCCCTTCTCTCCCTCAGATGCACTGTCAGTCTCATAATCCTGCTCAGAGGAAGATTCAAGTAGCATACCATCCACCTGCTGAGCAGTCATTCTACGGCTAGCCATACTGCTTACTAATAAAAGTAACTTATCAAACAAGTCAACAACAACAAACACTTTGAAACATAAGTAATAAACAAAATGCACCTTTATCAGAAATACCTATATACTCCAAAACGATACCACTCACTTGCAAGAAGCAGCTAAATTCACCACCACCTACTCTGAACAGACACAGTATGGATCAACAATATCCCACTAAAAAAGAAAGAGAAAAGGAAATTACATATAAGACAATGCAAAACACATCGCAAAGAATTCCATGCACACAACTCTAACTAAATAAGCTGCCATTATGACACCACTTACAAAAAAATTCATCCATACATGACAAAAATACTCATTTGGAGAAAATACAACAAAAATGTTTTTCTTACCAAAAAAATGCAACTGCGCAAAACTGCAGAACACCACAGTCGAAATCGCAAACAGGAATCAAAAGCTTTACACTAGGATGAAAAGGAGAATAAAACATTACAATCACACATGCCAATAATGCACCAGTCCACACACAATCCACGAGCCAAGCTAAGGGGTAGTTGGGCTTAAGAGTGTAAATAAAATATTCACACCTGTAAAAGGGGAGCAACCCTTGCCCTTGAGGCCACTCCCAAACACAAAAAAAACAAAAACCAGGTGTCTAGTGGCTTCTGCCCCCTAGATGGCAGATGGGCCTAAAAACATACTGCTATTCTGCCACGAAAGAGGACAGATATGACCTCAATCCATCCTCCCATAAAGGGGAGCGACCCATGTCCAAGGGGCCGCTCCCCAACATAAAAAAAAACCTGGGTGGTCTAGTGGCACTACAAAAAAACTAATCAGCCGATCTGCCCCTCAGGTTTGCAGAAACGGCCACATTAATGCTTACCAAATGGGAACAACCCTTGCCCAAGGGGCCACGCCCCACAAAAAAATCCCTGGTGGTCTAGTGGGCCCAATTTTTAAAAAAACATGGTGATCAGGCCCCCTGCGGGGCACACACAACCACAAATAATGACCCAAAAGGAGAGTGACCCTTGCCCAAGGGGTCACTCTCCACAAATAACTCCCTGGTGGCCTAGTGGGCCCTACATTATACAAGCATTTGCAATGCAAATCGGTCTCGCCTTTGGGACCTTATATGTACTTACCTATGCAGCACATTAGCCTGCGCCCTGAAACATCTGCTGTTCTTTGACATGGAGGGAAAGCAAGCACTAAACTGCGTACACCAAGTATTGGAACACACGGGGAGAAATATTGCCTTTCAGCGGGAAATGGTATAGTCCAAAGCTCTGTTTTTAATATAAAATCTGGGCCTTCAGTAGTCATATCACTGAAAATACAAGATTAAAAAAAAATATTATTGTCTATGGGTGCTCCTGGAAGACAATTTCTATGGACTGAAAACTACAGAATGCTGAAGTGATTCAGGTATTCTACTGACCTCTGCTGCATTTTTTTTTTTAAATAAAGAAAATCTGCTCCCCCCAGGGGGGGCAGACAAAGCCTGTATTACATTGCCCCCAAAAAGGGGAGCGACCCTTGCCTTAGGGGCCGTCCCCGCCACAAAAAAACTTTAAAAAAAAATGGCCCCCAAAGGGTGGTGACCCTTGCCCAAGGGGCCACTCCCCACTACATCAAAGTTAAACGGCCAAAGAGCTGATTTTAATATTTAAAAAAGGTCTGCCCCCCCGGGGGGCCAACAAAACAAGGAAATATTGCTCCCCAAAAGGGAGAGCGACCCTTGCTTAAGTGGCCGCTCCCCCCAAAGAACACAATTGTGGACCTATAAAAAAAAAAAAATCCCTGGCATCTAGTGGGCATTCCTGCTGCACGATCGCACGATCGTGCAGCAGATATGCACAAAAGAGGCATTGAGGGAAAGGAAAACCCTTTCCTTTCCCTCGATGTCTCTTTTAAGAAACCCCCCCCCCTCCCCAGCCCCAAAACTAACCTCTTAGTTCACCGACGCGCAGGAAGCAAATGGCTTCCTGCGCGTCGGTGATGCAAGGGAACCCTCAATGACGTCGCACGTTGACGTCATTGATGACGTGAGGGGGGGCAGGAGGAGGTAGGGGAAGGTCTTCCCCTGCCTTCCCCAGGGAAAAAAAACCCGATCGGCTGCCCACTGGGGGAGCGCCAGCACTTCCCCCGTGGGTGGGTGTCATGACAATCTGGGCTCGTCATGAGCACACGGCGACTGTGTGCCATGACGTGCCCAGCTCGTCATGAGCACCGAAGGGGTTAATTACTTGTAATGAGCTCACTAAATAATATTGTCTAAATATTTCAAACTGCAAATGTCACTGAATTTTTTTCTTGTTTGTTTGCTTTTAGGTGCACAACAAGAGACATCCCACACAATAATGCCAAACAAATGGATGACAATGACACCACCTGAGTCCTCCTCTGCTTCCTCTTGTGCAGCTAAGTGGCAACTGCCAGAGTTAAGGAATAATATGAAGATGGCCTCAAAGAAGGGTATTCCTGCCCAGAAGGTGGCCACTGAGAAGAAGAAGGAGATTACCTCCAATGACGTGCTGCCCTGCCCCCTTTTCAGGAAATGTGGTGTACCTGCTGCATCCTTCTATGAGCAAGAAAAGGCTGGGAGCAGCACTCTCACACTAACTGTGACACCCCAACCTAAGGCTAAGCCCAAGGCCATGTCTCTCAATGATGCAACCACTGCAGTCATGACGATGAGTAGTTGAGTAGTGAGTCTGAACTGAATTTGTATTAGCCGCAAAGGAGACAATCATCACAGGAAAGTGGATGACAGGAGCCGCAGCCAGCAAATGGTTTGAAGTAGGAGCAGAACAGGAGGTTGAGCTTCCTGCTAAGCAAGATGTTGCTCTACAATCATTATCTTCCCGATCTCCAGCAAGAAAAAGAAAGTGTATTCCACCATCTTCTCCAACCCCCATTCTGATGATTTGGACATGGATTGGACCTCTGCCAAGTCTGAGACCTAACCGAGAGACAACGGAAAGAGAAAGTTCTGGAAAGACTTAGAATTATGGAAGAGGCAGAGATGACAATGAGCCAGTAATTGTAATTGGAGGATGGCTCAGAGGACACCAAGATGACAACCTATTCACCATTCTCATAGGGATGTGGTTACACCACCACCACTGCCAGCTTCCATACTTATAAGACCCCTGCTGAGACCTGCATCCACGAGTCTCACTGTGGAAGTATGCCCTACAGAGAGGCCAATGACACAAGCACCTACATCTAGCTCTTTACGCATTCACAGTGGCACACTACAAAAGCTATCCTCCCTAGTTTGGGACTTCTTTAAGATTAGCAAATAAGAGGATGTTCATCAAGGTAAGCCAGGCTCACACTATTGTACTGGAAGCCAAACGGCCTATCTGAAAAAACATCACACAGTTCGGTAGGAGGGACACCTAAAAAAAATAGGTGGTGGTGGTGGTGATGAGAGAGGGGAAGCAGCTCAGTTCACAGTGATGGAAGAAGAAGGTGGTCATGAAGAAAAAGAAGGTGATGGCATTACACAAAGCAGCCCTGTCCCCTGTAGTATTCCATTATCATCTTCATGAGCAACCATTAAAATGCAGAGACTGCCACATATAGGTATTCCAGCAAGATGTGTATTGAGTCTACCACCTCCTTGATCTCCCCGGAAGTTGCCTCTGTCAGTGTCACCATAAAAGAAAGCAATCAAAGTTATTATTATGGTCAAATTTAGGCAGGGGGGCCCTACGAATGTAATCAATCAACAACATTTTTGTACAACTGACAGCTTGCTAAAATGTTAGCACTGGACATCCGCCCGTTTTTATTTTGTGGAAGGAGCGATATTTTTTGAATTTGTGGCAGGCATCTGCCCAAAATAGAAGGTTCCCAGCCAGACCTTTTTTGGCAGAGTTGCTGTTTCAGCACTCCATCATGATGATCTGCAATTTGTTGACCAAGCTATGTAGCAGAGTGCTATTCAAACTATCCACCTGGCACCTGACATTTGGACCGGTTGTCAAGCAACTAATTGCATGGGTATTACAGCACACTGGATATCTTTTCTGGTGTTTAGGCAACAGCTATCTGCAGGTCTCAGCACCAAAGAATGTTTTAAGGGCATTCGTTGACATGCAACAGTAGCAGTGTTCACCATGGGGAAATCCCATACAGCTGTAAACATCTTTGAAGAGTTTAACATCAGGTGTTAGAATGGCATTGACCCATACGTCTTAGAATTGTAATTGCCACCACATGCAATGGCAGTAATATACTCAAGGCCATTGCACATGATAGATATTTCAAGGTTTGGTGTTTGGCGCATTGCACCATTGTGCAGGACTTTATGAAAAAAGAAGACACAGGGCCTGATTTAGATTTTGGCAGACAGGTTACTCCGTCACTGTTGTGATGGATATCCCATCTGCCTAAATATACATCCCATATTATCCAATGGAATTTATATTTCAGCGGACGTGACCGTTGTGATGGAGCAACCCGTCCAGCAAAATCTAAATCAGGCTCATAGCCAGCAACATACTGGCCACCTACCAAAAAATGTGACTGATTTCAGTCATTCTTTTAAAGCCTGGAAGTAGTTATGGGTCATTCATCTGTTTTAGCAGGTAGGACTGATCCCTGACTATGTTCTTCAAAGAGGAGGGGATGCAACTGAGAAAAGCAGGACAATGGAGGTAGACAAATGGGGGTTAGTCAAGTGCATGACACAAATGCTACTTCCTTTTTAGGTTTTCACATGGGAATTTACGAGGACAAAACAATGAGCCAAGCAATCCTGTTTTTGCAGTCCCTATAGCAAAGTTGATAAAAAGCTTCACCAGTGTGACCAAAGAAGCATATCAGTTGATTTGGAGCTTACTATTTTGCTTAGCTCTTAATCCAAGGCTGCCTAGAGAGATCATGTCCTACAAAGAATGCATATATGCCACAGTACTTAAACCAAGATACAAAAAATACTGGGAACTTTCATTCCTTTTGCAGAAGGGGATGCTTCACTGTACAAGATTTGGATTGTCAATCAAGCTAGAGACCTGGAAGAAGAACAGCTGGAAGTTAAAGGCCCTGTCAGAAGTTAAGTTCTAGCAGTCAGCCTTCAACCTCAAGAGAGGGCAGTGGTGTTGTAACACTCCTATCACCATAATGGCCAGCGAAACCAGCAACAGAAGAATAAGACCGAACATCTGCTGTGGCTTTGTTTCAAGAGGCAGTGCATAAGTTAAATGCAGAGGCAAAGGCAATACAGGTCGCACAAGTGGCAATCCCAATGAACTTTCAGAGAATGGTCCAAGACTATTTGGATGACCCAAAAGAGGTCTACTTAGATCAAAACCCATTGGTCTCTTGGTAAGGGAAAATGTGACAATGGCCTTGTCTGACAGTCAGTGCATCTTCTGAGCATGTGTTCAGTGCAGCTAGCACAGTTGTCACAGCCAAAAGGACCAGTCTCTCACCTCAAAACATGGAGAGTTTGACCATGATTAAAATGAACAAACACTTCATATCACAAGATCGCACTGTTCATGAAACAGCACAGGAGGAGTACAATGTTTCAGACTCAGATGTATCAACTGATGAACTTCTGGGAAAACCTGACTTTGCTGATGAAGTCTACTTTCCTGACTAAGTAGCCCACAATAAAACTTTCCTAATTATCTTTGAACTGCTTTGAAAACAAATATAAATAGAAGAAAATGTATATATTTGGTTCCTGACTTATTGTCATGTCCTGCTTTGAGATCTGTGTGCGTGGGTATGAAGGGTTCAGGTCTGTATTTTGCAGGTGATTCAGCAGCCAACCGGAAGTATTCAGGTCAGCCAGCCTGAACTACCGGGTGAGACCGCATTTAAGCTGCGGTTCCTATCCCAACAGTGCTTCAAGTACTGTGTGCACAGGCTGGTCAACGCCTCCTGGAACTCATCGACATTCCCTGCTCACATTACACACTTGCGCAGGAGCACAGGTGTGTGGTCCATTAAACCCAGCGCAGGAGCGCTTTTCCTTTGTGTTTCACTGCGTCACGCTCTGCGTGCAGTGCCACTTGGCTGCCGGTGGAGCTGGGCAGCTTCACTTTCCCTGCTGGGGCGCGCGCTGGAGCGCGGTGCCGCTTTTCTGCTATATTAGCGCAGGAGCGCTTCTCCTTATCTTGTTTACTGTGACACCCGCTGAGTGTGTTGCCACTTGGCTGCCGGTGGAGCTAGGCAGCTTCACTTTGCCTGCTGCAGCACGTGCTGGAGCCTGGTGCCGCTACTCTGTCATGCTAGCGCAGGAGCACTTTTCCTTGGTTGTTTACTGTTTGCAGCATGCGCTGGAGTGCAGTGCAGCTTGAATGCCGGTGGCGCTGGTCCACTGCACCTTCCCTGCTGCGGCACATGCTGGAGCATGATGCCGCTTATCTGCTATCCTAGCGCAGGAGCGCTTTTCCTTGGTTGTTTACTGTTTCCAGAATGTGCTGGAGCGCGGTGCAGCTTGACTGACGGTGGCGCTGGTTCACTGCACTTTCACTGCCTTGAGACACTCTGGAGCGCAGTGTCTCTTTGCTTTGATCACCCTTCCTTTGCCCACACTATAGCACCGGAGTGCTTTCCATAGTCGTGACAAACGCCGGTGCGCATTGTTCCTTGCATCAGCACCTTTAAGTTCAGGAGCACTTTTCTTTTGCTTTCGTTGCGACAACACACAGGAGTGAGTTGTCGGATTAACCTTTCCTTTCACGCAGGAGCGCACCGAAGACCTCCCTATCCTGCTGACTCTCACAATTTCCAGGTGACTATACATTCAGAGTGAAGCCCTGGATGTTTGTGTGTATGTTGCATGTGTGATCCTGGGGAGAAGAAGGGCAAACACTAATCATATGGTTTATCCATTCTTTAGCTGGTGATCCCAGGAGAGTCCCCCAACATTGATAGGAGCACCCACCAGGTCTCCACAACGATATATCCATTTTAGGATTCCTTCCCCCGGTCCCATCCTTGTCCTGGTCAGTAAACATTCCTTTTACAAGGGAAAGGTAGGGAATGGTGGAGGTTGTTCACGTCGTCTCTGCGAGATATCTCCACAAGTATTTCAGGTAAGACTTGTAGAGACCTGACACTTATGCTGCCCCAATTAGTCACATATATGGAGTGGACCAGTTTTCATACAAGATTCCTCCATTTACTTAAGGGACATGAAAACAATGTCTCTCATCACTATCCTTCTTTTTTTCATATCCTAACTGAGTTGACAGTAAAGATCATCATTAATTATACAAGACAGCCCGTGTGTAAAACTTCCCCGGGAAAAGAGATACGATGAATAGACAAATGTGCAACATGTTTGGAACACGTAGCTATTGCACCAATGAGTGATATATTGAGAGATTGCTGAATTATTTGGTGACAGGGAGGGTGTTGTAACTAATTTTTATTTTAAGTAACAAGAGCAACCCATATGTCTCTGTGAACTGGGTAAGTACAAAGTACACAACAATATTCACAGGGAACTCATTTCTAATAAATGATCTATAGTTTGCGACTTCAGTCGTCGCTCTGAATTAATCCCAATCATATATTTCAAATATGACCTTATTATAAATCGCAGTATCAATCATATAACAATAGCATTCATAATAAACCCACACAAAACCTTTTTCCTTTCGGAATATACCTAACTTCAGCCGAAGTAGGTATTTTTAATCTGCAGTTGTCTGTATCACAGACTTATTGTCAAAAATACATATACAAAAAGATTCATTTATTTTTAACATTTGTAGTGATTTTGTGACCCCAAGTGAAAAACCATAACCTATTATAGTGATAATATGTGACAAGGTGAAAAAAAGACTTGGACGGTTATTGGAAAATTATACAAGGACAGACTTAATACAATTTACAATAATTTAGTCAAAGCTGTCTCTTTTATATGTTGTCGATGGCGTTTCGACCCACTCTAAATACGGGGTCTCTTCAGGACTGTATTTCTGGGGACAGTATAATGCATACATATGTCCATGTAGGATCCAGTATGTGGTTAGTAGGCTGAATGAAAAGGAATATATCCAGACTGTAATCTTTCTTATCAGAGTATATCTGATTGATATTTTTGTGTCTTCTTATTGAAATAGGAATCTTCCAAAGTATAGATTCCTTAAGTGAATAATCACTCAAGCGCTGGCCCTTCAATCTCAGTCGCCTGTCCTCTTGTTAAAAAAGGGGGAGGGAAATCTTCTTACGTTGAAGTTCCTTCAGTGAATGATCACTGGTTGTATTCTGCCAGCCGGATTCAATACAGAAGCATGTCGACTGTGAGACAGGCGACTGAGATTAATGGGTCAGCGCTTTGAAGTGATCATTTACTGAAGGAATTTTAACGTAAGAAGATTTCCCTCCCACTTCTTCGCTGGCTGCCATTAAAAACTACGGCGCGACCCAAAACCATTTGACACCTATGCACCCGGCTTCCCTGGGTGAGGTGACACTACCTTGGGTGGTTTTTTGGGGTCCCAGTGATTCTACAGGCTCTAGGCCTTTTGTCTAGTTAAGTCGTGGTTCTTATACCACTATTTTAGTATATGGTTTGGCTCGCCCCTAGGGTCTAACGTGTATTTGTGCTATTTTACTGTAATATTTGAAGTGCAACTTATGTGTTTTGACCTCTAGCCTCATTAAGAGTCTACTAGTGTATGTTTAGAAATAAATGCATCTATTTATATATATACCTGGTGTAGTTGCCTTTCATTTAGCCATTCAAGAGATTATAGACTGGTAAAATAAGCTGCTTTACATTCCTTCAAGACTTAGCCTGAAGGCTACTCTCCATAGCTACCACTAGGATAACTTTCAATAAAGGTTGTCTTTAACCTACCATCAATAAGGGGTTGTTTGGACTGGTGCAAAGTGCCCACTTTAACTAGTGGACAGCATATACCAGGCCAACTTCTCACATTGGTGTGCAGCATGTGGGATTCCAGCTTGCTATTGTTTTACCAGATAATATCAATTGAATTGACTAACTGAAAACCACTAAAGGTACCTGAGGTACATATGATTCAAGCTTTAGAATACAGTAAGTTCTACTGAACTTAGAGTTGTGTGTTAAGGGCTTAGCACACCCTTTCTACAACTCAAGAGAGTTTAGCAGGCCACACTAGAGTAGGTAGTGCAATACACCACACCTCACTAGTAATGTCTTCAAGGCCAGGAACCAATGGGTCCCTGCCAGAATCCAATGGTCTTCTTGTCTCCAAGTATGATAACCTCCCATTCTTGGAATTGAGAGCATTATGCAGTACTAGGAGAATAAAGACAGGCAAAATTCCAACCACCCAGCATCTCATAGAGGTACTCAGGCTGGATGATCTCAGAAGACCTATAGGGTCTGAAGGGGTAGGCAGAGTGGGTGGGGCAGCACATGAGGATGGGCCTAGGGGTGAAATTCCCCATGACCTTACCTCTGATGTTGACCAGGAAGATGACAATGATCTTGACCTGGGAAATCCAGCTCCCCTGGAGAATGAGGGGGAGGACCACACTGGCCCCCTATTTGTCCTCCCTGGAAGAGTTGGTGGTGGGCCTAGAAGGTCTAGATCTCCCTCAGTGGAGTCTAACCATTCTGGTTCATCTATAGGGACCTCTATTTCTTCTCATAGGAGGGAAACCTCCCAGGAGAGGAGGGAGAGACTGCTGAAGTATGAGGAAGCCCAGCTTCATATTAGAAAGCAGCAGGTAGCCCTAAACAGGGAGGCCCTAGAGCTCTACAGAGCTAGAAAAAAGATGGGACTAGAGTCCCATCGTGGCAGAAACATCCCTACAGATAGGGAGAGGTCTCATGACCATAGAAACCTAAATAAGATTGTCCCTCCCTACCAGAGTGGGGATGACATCCACAAATGGCTAACTGCACTGGAAAGGGCCTGTAACGTTCAAAGGGTCCCCCAGGAGCAGTGGGCAGCAATCTTATGGCTCTCCTTTGCAGAAAAAGGTAGAGATACGCTCCTCACTGTTAGAGAGGAGGATACTGATGATTATACCAGTCTGAAAAGTGCATTGATTGAAGGGTTTGGCCTAACCACTGAGCAAAACAGGTTAAAGTTCAGAGATACCCAAAAGGCACAACATCAAGACTGGGTGGACTTTGTAGATTGTGCCACTAAGGCTCTGGAGGGTTGGTTACTTGGCAGCAAAGTGCATTACTTTCAAGGATTGTACAATTTGAGCAGATCCTTAATAACTGTCAAAATCAGCTGTTGCACCAGTACCTGGTGGACTCAGATCTGACCTCTCCCCAAGACTTGGGAAAGAAGGCAGACAAATGGGTCAGAAGAACCAGGGTGAGGCAGAAGGTACAAAACCAAGGTGGTGAACCAAAGAAGCAAGATCCTAAGAACTCTGACAAGGGTGGGGAGAAGGGTAAGGACCAGACGTTTTCACAAGGTCCCCAAAAATCTTCTTCAGGTGGGGATTCATAGTCTAACAAGGGGAAAGGCCAAAAGAAACCATGGTGCAAAACCTATAAACAGAAGACTCACTGGACAAGTGATTGCACCAAGTCCAAAGACTCAACTCCAGCCACCATTGCCCCTAAGGCAACTGTTCCCCCTAGTACAGCTATAATAGGTGGTGGCAATGTTCAGAATAATGGTGTAGTAGGGTTAACCCTGGGTTCTGAGATGAACTCTAGCCTAGTCAGAGTTCCAACTCAGCCTGTCCTAGTCTGTGATGGAGGCATGGATATGCCCCCCTTTGTGACTCCCAGTAACTTGGGCAAATACAGACAGCAGCCTTTGATTAATGGAAAAGAGGCTTTGGCATTCAGGGACACAGCAGCAAGTTTCACAATGGTGACAAAAGATCTTGTGGATGCTAGGCTGATTATACTTGGTGAAATTTACCAAGTGACCAATGCTAGCAATGTCAGAACAGACCATTCTCTGGCAGTTGTTAACTTCTCTTGGGGAGGGGTAACTGGCCTTAAGAAGGTTGTGGTAAGTGCAGACCTATCAGTCGAATGCTTGCTTGGCAATGATCTGGAAACTTCAGCTTGGGCTTAAGTGGAGCTCAGGACACATGCAGAAATGCTAGGGATCCCTGATCATGTCTTTGCTGTGACTAGGTCACAGGCCAAAATGTCTAACACTGGACAGGCCCTGGATTTTGGAAGAATGGACCAGGTGCCTACCAAGAGGAGGAGCAGTAGGATTAAGGCAGTGCCTTCTCCCCTGACTCAGAATACGGATCAGCCTCCTGAGGGAGATGATCTTGGACCTGAAAAAAGAACTGTCCGAGAGGAGCTTAAACCTGACCAGGTTGAGTTCTTGGGGACAGGGGGCCCTTCCAGGGAGGATCTGAGCCAGGAGCAGAAAACCTGCCCCTCTATTGAACCCCTCAGAAAGAAAGCTGCTGATGAGGCTGATGGGAATGCTAGTGGCACCCATACAATATATTGTGATGATGGACTCCTTTATTCAGAGTGTAGAGACCCCAAGCCTGGTGCTTCCAGGAGATTTGTTATACCTCTGAAGTTCAGGGGCTTCCTACTGACACTAGCCCATGATATTCCACTTGCAGGACACCTGGGCCAGAACAAGACAGAATTGTCCCTCACTTTCACTGACCCCACATGTCTGAAGACACTAAGGAGTTTTGTCGCTCCTCTGTGACCTGCCAAGCCAACCACAAAGGCCCCCCTGATACCACTACCTGTGGTGGGGGTTCCCTTTGAGAGAGTGGGGATTGACATTGTTGGTCCCACGGATCCTCAAACAGCATCTGGGCACAAATGTATCCTGGAGGTGGTGGACCATGCCACTAGGTACCCAGATCTGTTGACTGGGTGTGAGTGTTTGATTGGTTCTGATGCTCCGTCCATCACCACCCCCTTTTGTACCACTAGGTACCCAGAGGCAATTCCACTTAGGACCACTACAGCACCTGTGGTGGCATTCTCAAGAGTGGGTTTTCCTAAGGAGGTAGAATCTGACAGGGGGGCAAACTTCATGTCTAGTTACTTGACTGCAATGTGGAAGGAGTGTGGAGTGAATTACAAATTCACCACACACTATCGCCCACAATGCAATGGTTTAGTTGAAAGATTCAACAAAACCTTAAAGGGCATGATCAAAGGTCTCCCAGAGAAGCTTAGGTCCAGATGGGACTTCCTTTTGACCTGCCTTTTGTTTGCCTAGAGGGAGGTGCCACAAAAGGGGGTTGGTTACAGCCATTTTGAACTTTTGATTGGCCATCCTGTTAGGGGTCCTTTGTGTCTGTTGAAGGAGGGATGGGAGTTACCTCTAAAACCACCTTAACAGGACATAATGGACTATGTACTTGGTCTCCACTCCAGGATGGCTGAGTATATGAAAAAGGCAACTAAAAACCTTGAGGCTAGCCAGTAATTGCAAAAGACCTGTCATGACCAAAAGGTTGTGCTGACTTTTACCAGCCAGGGCAGAAAGTGTGGGTGTTAGAGCCTGTGGACCCAGCAGCCCTCCTGGACAAATGGAGTCGCCCCCATACAATTGTTTAACAGAAAGGAGAGGTCGCCTACTTGGTAGACCTTGGAACCCCTAGGAGTCCCCATAGGGTACTTCATGTCAACAGTCTAAAACCATATGTTGACAGGGCAGACATGGGCTTGCTCATGGCTACTGATGAGGGACTGGAGGAAGAGAGTGACCCACTCCCTGACCTGCTCTCTCAGAACCCTGATGATGGATCAGTAGATGGTGTAGCCTTGGCAGCCAGCCTCACCGTCCAGCAACAAACTGACTGCAGAAAACTTCTCAGCCAGTTTAGACATATGTTTTCTCTGACTCCAAGTCAGACCACCTGGTGTACTCATGAAGTGGACACTGGGGACAGTCTGCCTGTGAAGAATAAGTACAGAAGTCCAAAAGATGTTTGATTTGGGAGTCATTGGACCCTCAGATAGCCCTTGGGCTAGTCCAGTAGTCCTTGTGCCTAAACCTCACACCAAAGATGGCTAGAGAGAGATGAGGTTTTGTGTGGACTACAGGGTTCTCAATGCAGTCACTAGGACTGATGCCCATCCCATCCCAAGGGCAGATGAGCTAATAGATACATTGGCCTCAGTCATGTTTCTAAGCACATTTGACTTGACAACTGGCTACTGGCAGATCAGACTAGCTGATGATGCAAAGCCAAAGACAGCATTTTCTACCCCTAGTGGGCACTATCAATTCGTGATAATGCCCTTTGGTTTGAAGAATGCACCTGCCACTTTCCAAAGGTTGGTGAATCAAGTCCTTACAGGCCTGGAATACTATAATGAAACATATCTTGATGATATTGCTGTCTTTAGCTCTACCTGGGAGGAGCACCTGGTCCATCTGAGGAATGTTTTGGAGGCCCTGCAAAAAGCAGGCCTATCTATCACGGCTATTAAGAGCCAGATAGGGCAGAGTCAGGTTGTGTACCTGGGCCACCTTGTAGGTGGATGTCAGGTTCAACCATTGCAGAGCAAAATCTAGACCATAATGGACTTGGTTGCACTACCCAGACTCAGGTGAGAGCCTTCTTAGGCCTGACTGGGTATTACAGAAGATTTGTCAAGGGGTATGGATCAATAGTGACACCCCTGAATGACTTAACCTCTAAGAAAATGCCCAAAAAGGTTCATTGGACAGTTAGCTATCAAATGGCATTTGATGACCTGAAGCAGGTCATATGCACTGCTCCCATTCTGCAAAGTCCTGATTACTCCAAACAGTTCATTGTGCAAACAGATGCATCTCAGTTGGGGGTATGGGCTGTACTGTCACAGTTGAATGATGAAGGTCAGGATCTGCCAGTAGCTTTCATAAGCAGAAGGCTGACCCCCAGAGAGAAACGTTGGTCAGCCATTGAGAGGGAGACCTTTGCTGTGGTTTGGGCTCTGAAGAAGTTGAGGCCATACTTGTTTGATACTCACTTCATTGTTCAGACAGACCGTATGCCCCTCCTATGGCTAAAACAAATGAAGGGTGAAAACCCCAAACTTCTCAGGTGGTCCATTTCCCTACAGGGGATGGACTATACAGTGGAACATAGACCTGGGAGTAACCATGCCAATGCAGATGGACTCTCCAGATATTTCCACTTAGAACATGAAGACTCAACTGGTCAAGGTTAGTTTAATGTCCCTGTATTTGGGGGGGGGGGAGGTTGTGTAGGAGAGTAGGATCTGCCTCTTATGGTTACCCCACTTTTTGCTGGTGTTTCACTGTTTTTCGACTTTAGTCTGGCTGGGGCTCTGCTATTCAGGAGCCCAGCCTAGCTGCTTCCACTCTAAATTGATTGCATGTACTTTAGGTAAACTCCTGATTGGATTCTGGGGTACCCGTGTGAGTCCCTAGTATATGGTATACTATGCACCCAGGGCATAGGTACCCCAGAGGCCTACCAGGGGCTGAAGCATGTATTGTGCCACCCCTGGAAAGCCCTCCAAAATGACACCACAGGTCTGCTACTGCATCCTGGGTAAGGGGGTGCATGCACCCCTAACTGAGGTATAGGTTCACTATACCTCGCCTATCACTGCACATAGAAACCTATCTGTCACCGCTATGGCAGGCCTTATCAATCCTGAAGGCAGGTTGCTTGGTTATATGTGATAAGGTGCCCAGGCATGAGCTGAGCCCCTCTGCAGCCTTTGGAATCTCTTCCTCTGGGTTGTCAGTAGTGCAGCCTGACCATATACTCTTAAGTGCATTATATCTAAAGCGGTTAATGCTAACTTTGGACTGGCTGCACGGAAACATGTCGTGTTTGGTGTCAAACACCTTGGAATCATACCCTCACACCAATTCCTGATGTGGGAATATGATCCCACCCTTCTAGAGAGAGAGACATGACAGCACCAGTATACCCGGTACCAACTTAACAGAGCCCTAGCATCACAAAATGGATGCTGCAGCCACAGACATGGGTCTGGCCCCCTGCTGCTTACTGAAACTCCGGCAGGGGAGGCCTGAACAATAGGTTTCCTTTCACAGGGAGGTTTAACCACTTCCCAGACAGGTTGATGTGTATTGGGGCTGGGTGGGAGCACTCTCTGGTTGTTCTGAAGTCCTGCACTGGGGGCACATTTGGTGTCCCTATGCATAGTCCAGCTCAAACCAGTTCAGGGGCTTCCAGGCCGTGCTCTGGTGCAAAACTGGACAAAGGAAATGGGTATAGCCACCCCTCTTTCCAAACCCTCCCACAGGTGGGTCCCTAGAGTTAGTCCAACCTCCCCCTTAGGTATAAGTAAGGAACCCCTGGCAACAGGAATTTAGATATCCCTGGACGAAACTCTGAAGCTGAATCCTGGAACTTCGACGCTCTACTCAAGACTAGAGGACTGAAGAAATCTCCCTTGGGGTCAAGGAGTGACTCCCCTGCTTGGCAGGCACCAATGAAGCATTTGCCAGTCTTCATCTTCAAAGCTCCTGCCGGATTCCAAAGTATTTGCAGCCCAGGAAGAGGATTTGCAGACTTCTCAGAGGCCGACCCGAGTCCCCAGCAAAGTTGAGACCTGCAGCCATCGTGAATAACGTGGAACCAGAACTCCTGGTCACCGTGCCCATTTGTATTGATTTCCTGACATCTCTCAAAGTCGTGCTTTGGGTTACTTGTAGCCCAAACTCCGAGCACCATCTGCATTGAAGAATGTGGGCCTACACTCTACGAGAGTTCCGTGAGCACGCTTCTTGCATTTCAGCTCGAGGCTCCTTTGCGATCCCTGGTCCGTCGATTGGTGGGTCCCTGTGAAGGCAACTCTGATTTTATTTGGGCTTCCCTGGTTGCTCCAGAAGTGCCATGACTCCCCACCGCGTGGTGAGTCCCTCAGACCTTGCTGGTCTGCACCGAAGCATTTCTTCTCTTTTTGCGTGGGTTACTGTTGCCAAGGCTTGTTGTGTCCAATCCAGGCACTGACGCTGCAGCACTCGACATTCTTTGTGGGACAGCTAAAATCCAGCTCCTGGTCATCCTCGATGCCTCCTGGTCAACGTGGCTGAAGAGTCAAGCTTCACCTTCTTCACCTGAAATCACCCGACATCGGTGGGCATTCGCCTATCGTGCCCCTGGTCACTGGCTAGTGACCCAGACTCTGTCCCCTCTGCTTTCAGGTTCTTCTCGACTTCGATCCAGGCTTGGATCTCTTCGGACATTTCGCATCTTCCTGGCAGCAGCACTTCTTCGCTGGCTCCCATTGAAAACGACGACGCAACCCGACACCATTTTACACCTATGCACCCAGCTTCCCTGGATGAGGTAACCCAAGTACTGTGGTGATCCCGTGGGTGTTGATCCTAGAAGTTCCGAAGTCCGAAAGGGTTTGGTCCTAGCTCACCTCTAAGTGTCCCTAATCTTTAAAAATCTTACCGCGACTTTCCCCATAGAAGCTAACGGGAGGTCGCGGCTATGTTCTCACACTGCACACGGCCCCCGTGGGTCCCGTGTGACATTACCTTGGGTGGTTCCTTGAGGTCCCAGCGATTCTACAGGCTCTAGGCCTTGTGTCTTGTTAAGTCGTGTTTTTTATACCACTATTTTAGTATATGGTTTGGCTCGCCCCTAGGGCCTTACGTGTATTTGTGCTATTTTACTGTAATATTTGAAGTGTAACTTATGTGTTTTGACCTCTAGCCTCATAAAGAGTAGTAGGGTGTGTTTAGAAACAAATACATATATTTTATATATATACCTGGTGTGGTTCCCTTTCATTTAGCCATTCAAGAGATTATAGACTGGTAAAACAAGCGGCTTTACATTCCTTCAAGACTTAGCCTGAAGGCTGCTCTCCATAGCTACCACTAAGATAGCTTTCAATAAAGGTTGTCTTTAACCTATCATCAATAAGGGGTTGTTTGCACTGGTGCAAGGTGCCCACTTAACTAGTGGACAGCATATACCAGGCCAACTACCCACAGTAACCTTATACTGAGTCCTGACTCAAGATTTTGGTAACCTTTGCTTTCCTTTGACCCCAACACGGCTGACAAACAATTTTGTGATTGGATCACTTTGTCCCTTGATACGATGCTTCCGAAAACCACCACCCTTAAACAGCCCAAGAGAATTTCCCCCGCTCTATGGTATACTCCAGAGCTTAAAGCTCTGCGCCAAGAGTGCAAAAAAACCGAACGCGCTTGGAGACGTGAAAAATCAGGAAGCAATAAAAACACCTACTCTACCTCTCTTCTAAGCTACAAATCGCTATTCGCAAAACCAAAAGCGCGTTTTATCAGGAGAGAATAGAAAAAGCGGGATGCTCCAGTAAGGAAGCATACGCCATCCTTAAAGAGCTCTCAAAACCCCCAGAACAAGGACTGGGACCTCCTTCCGACCCTAAAGCAGACCAGGAGAAATGCCAAAAATTGGCTAATTTCTTCCATGACAAAATCCGACTTATTCTGGACTCAATTCCTCCCTCGAGCCCAGGGGAAGAAATTGTTTCCCAATACACGACATTGTCCACTTGTCTGTCCACATGGGGCCAGGTCACAATAGACGAAGTGAGAAATACGCTCAACTCCATGAAGAGCGGCTCCCCTAGGGACCCTGCTCCTCTTCGGATCCTTAAGGAGGTAGCCCCCACTATCATCCCCTCCCTTACTCATTTGATTAATACCTCACTCCAACAAGGAGTCGTACCCTCGAGCTGGAAGAAAGCTGTGGTAAAAGCCCTACTGAAGAAACCTTCTCTCGATCCTGAGAACCAGGCGAATTACAGGCCCATTTCCCTACTCCCAGTAGTCAGCAAGATCGCGGAAAAATTAGTCAACAGGAAACTCTCGCAGTTTCTAGAGGCCAATAACAAACTAAAAAATTCCCAGACGGGCTTCCGACCAGGGCAGGGCATGGACATCGCCCTCCTGGCAGCGGTAGAGGAGGCCAGAGCGCTACTGGATGGGGGAGGATCAGTGGCAGTGATCCTCCTCGACCTTAGCGCGGCGTTCGATACCGTCGACCATCAACTCCTTATCGAAAGATTGGCAAGAGTTGGAGTGGAAGGTACAGCCCTATCCTGGCTGTCATCTTTCCTGGCCCAACGGTCCTATCGGATTTGGGAGAAGAACGCCCGCTCCTCCGAAATGCCCCTCCAATGTGGTGTGCCTCAGGGCTCTTCCCTGAGCCCCACATTATTTAATATCTATATGTCCACATTGGAGGAGGTTATCACCCCATTCGGAGTGAGCGTCGTCAGCTATGCATTAGTGGTGTCTTTGTCCCATCCCAAACAACAGAAAGCTGATCTCTTCAACTGCCTTACGCAGGTTCATCGTTGGATGAACAGATCAGCCTTAAAACTAAACGGGACAAAAACGGAGGTCCTTATACTTGGCCCGAAAGGAACCTCACTCCCCCTGGACAGTTGGCCAGCCTGTCTAGGTCCTCTCCCTGACCCAAAAACAGAGGTGAAAAGCTTGGGAGTATGGATCGACTCCGATCTCTCATTTATTCCGCAAGCAAAGAAGGTAGCAGGGACCTGCTTCGGTCTTCTAAAATCTTTGAGGAAAGTCCTGCCCCTTCTTCCCCCTAAATCCCAAAAACTGCTAATCCAAGGTCTCATAATATCGAGACTAGATTACAGTAACGTGATTTATCTGGGCGCTCCCGAAGCGACCCTTAATAAATTGCAGAGAATTCAGAACACTGCTGCCCGGATCATCACAAACACCCCGGCCAGATCATCTGCTAAACCCGCTCTCAAACTCCTCCATTGGCTCCCCATAAGGGAGAGAGTCAAATTTAAGGCCCTGTGCCTGGTCCACAAAACGTTGCATAACCAAGGCCCCCCAATCCTCAGCAATTTTGTCACCCCTTACATTACCACTAGATCCCTCCGTTCTAACGCAGAAAACCTCATCAATACCCCGAGATTCAGGAAAGCCCGATCAGGAGGAAGACGCTTCTCGGTACAAGCTGCCCGTCTTTGGAATTCACTCCCCCATGATTTACGTCTTGAACCACAATATCTGCGCTTCAGGAAGCTGCTAAAAACACATCTCTTTCCCTAGCTTCCATGCCCCCTCCCTGTTTTGATTTCCCACCCTTCCTCTCTTCTGCTCTTAGCTCCCGGGCCTCAGATTTGTTGAATTAGGGTTTTTAGCGCTGGGATACCTCCGGGTGACTATGCGCTTTATAAAAAATAAATAATAATAATAATAATAATAAAAACAAGCTCCCCAGATTGCTTGCTAGCTGTTGTCTGTTTGAGTTTTTCTCATGATGGTCTCAGTCTTGGATTATCCACTAACTCTGTATTTTATTTGAATCTAGTTGCCTTTGATGGATAATCCTCCTGAATAAGCCTGCAGTTGGAGTTCATCTTGCAAGCAGCATTTGGAATAGGTGGGACCACATATTTGCAATGTCTTCCCTGTTATCTCTACCATCAACAATAAGAAGGTATTTTGTGAAACCCTTCAATGAGGTTTGAAAAGATTGACAGAGGTTTGCACGACTATGAGAGGTTGAAATATGTTGGCACTTCTTAATCACCTGAAATCTGCCATGGTTTTCTTCAATAGGGGATTATGATTGCATGTTTCATTTGAATAAGCAAAATATTAATCTTAAAATATGATTTGTGAGGGTTGGACAGGATTTCATAAGTAGAAAGGAAGGTTTGATTTAATTTGTTAGAATGTATTACTCTTTCCTCTGTCATGTGTGTCATGGATTTAAAGGAGCTGAGTGTTGACTAGAGCCGAGGGAAGACTAATGGATTTTAGAATGACGGAGGGGCTGTTAGCAATGTGTTTACAAACGTTTATGATCTTAGCTTAAATACATTTTTTCACAGTATTGCTTGGATGTTCAGTGAGTCTGGGTTATGTTAATTATTTAAATTTGCCATTTCTTGGAAACTGAGTAAGATTTCCTTTTTTGGTTCAGGACATCATAGATGTGCTTAATTAAGTGTTTTACTGCCTTATGCTATTGTTGCAGTGTGAAATTTCAAATCCTCCCTTCGTCACAGATAAGATATCATACTAACGCTTTCACTCCGTACATTCATTGGTGGGGCCCATAACACCAACACTCTCACACTCATTTAGTCTGCTCTTACGGGAGAGATAAGTGCTCCAAACGCTGACGTGAAAAGAATACCTTATAACCTAAAAGAATTTTATTTACATAAACATACACTAAATATCCTTAATCCAGCACATCTTATTCCTAAACCTCGAGATATTCCTTCCACTTAGCCGATGGATCAAATTAGCTGAGTTGGAAAAGTGATTTTAATCCACTTTCATTTATATTCAAATCTTAATCTATTCTTTCTCAATAAATAACCCAACACATTTGCTTGTTAATCAATAATATTGTTTATCTAATTAATACAAATTTTAATAAAATGTTAATCAAACCACAAAACACCATATTTACCTAATCTGGCTATTAGTCGTCCTCTAAGTCAATCAAGTCGTCATACAGCACGCTACAGTCCCAAAATTGGGTCTGGACCTTAAGCGTGTACACATCAATCAATGCCCATCAGTTTGAGAGTCCTCAGTTCATCAGGAATATGGGCAGCAATTTAGTCTGTCAAAGATTCAGGGAAACTGCTGTCCTGCAGTGTCAGCGTCCTCTCCGTCAATAACGTCAGGAAAAAGGAAAAGGTCCGCGCAACTCACTATTCTACTGTCTTTTTATAATGTAAGTAATGACAAAATGTAACGAAAGTCAGTTTTGGGCACTTCTGATTGGTTGGTTAAGATCATTCGTTTCGGTCTCCCAAAGTCTATGATGTCACTCTGTCAGACATGATCCATCCGGTTGTCAAAAGTTGTCCATTGTTAAAGCTCTTGTCAAAAGTCCAGTCGTGACCTTGTTTGGGTACAGGCTGTGTAGGTCATCTTGAGGCCACTTGTTCAGGAGACCTGGGACATGCGCACTTGGTCTGAAACCTCGTGGAATGGTAGCTGTCTCGTCGTGTACGTTGGTCGGCCATTTTGTCATAGGCCCAATCGGTCAACTTAAGTGAAACAAACAAAAAAAGTAATTAAAACATGGAAATAACGAATAAAATGTTTAACCCTCACTAATTCCACTATGTGTGTGTAATTATCTAGCATAATGGCGACATTTAAAGCATTTATATTCACCTAATGATGTCATCTGGTGCAACTTACAATTACGTCACAAAAGCAACATATATCATGCAATATTCTATTTTTCTAGTATGCGTTCGTATATTAGTTTACAAATTATATTAGCCATGCAAAATGCAAATCCCACATGTAATTCATACATTAGTAAGGTTGGTTAGGTACCACTCAAAACACATTAATATTATTACAATTAATAGGTTATTCTAATTAGTATGAACATGCAGAAATGGGGGTATACAAAATTTTGTACTACCCGCTCCATCAATATTACCTCATCTGATTCGTGCATCCTGTCATGTCTGCGTTTGACAATGATGTTTTACAATTTACTTTTCTAGATGAGACATTTACTTTTTATTTCAGTAAATAGTTTTAAACAAAATGTTTTTTATTAATATACTCTACTTTGTATTCAACTGTCTGAAAATGTATTTTTAATTTTGTATGCTTTTGGAATGTTCTCAGCACATAAGGATCAAGCCCAAAGTGATTGAAAAAGTATTTAATTCAATTGTCATAGTGGAAACAAAGGCCTGATACATAGAGAGTATAAATAACTATTTACAGAGATTTCAACTGCTTTCTTATTTAGGTCTCCAAGATTCACAGATCTCCGTCATGCTGAGCACACATTGTGTGACCTGTTGGCCACTGTGATCATCAGTGTTCCTCCTCATGCCATGGAGCTTCAATTTCAGGATTATATTCATACCATGGGTCACATGTTTTCTGATCTTTGGACCTCTCAGTCTAAGTTCTCCTCAAAGTGTTCAGCGTAGTTCTTCACAGTTTGTCCGTCCTCAGTTCTGTTCAAACTGTTACAGCAGCAATGTCACTTCAGCCTTTGAAGTGGGTATTGATGCCCACGTATCCCAAAATGGCACCCTGACTCCTGGACCTTCCTGTCATGTTTTCCATCAACCATCAAGGTTGGTTTGACACTCATGACTAATTAAAGGGCTTTAATTAGTCAGGTGCTATTGGCATGACATCCACATCTACAGCACAGGACATCAGGTTCTGTGTATGTGGAAGTCACCTAAACACCCAGAACAGGAAATCACTTTGGTGCTGGCACTAAAGGGATTTCTTTTTCCTTTGAGCTCGGGCTGCTGGGGAAGATCTAGCCCAGTATCCAGAGGCTGTTTTATTAGCAATGAGGATCAGGGTGCCTTGCACACTGATGTCTTTAGGATAAAACAGCAAGAAGAATGAGCTGATTGGTGCTTCACTTAAGTTAATTTTCACAGGTGAGAGATCATAGGAAAGAGGTTAATTTCCCATTTCCAATGATATCTCATGCTTGTGGGTCCCTGCTTGAGAACACTGAACCCTTCAAAGAGGGTTGAGTGACCAAAAGATATGTGAAAGTGCTCTCCCCACAAATTAAAACATGAACTCAACATGTGTACCTGCTCTGAGAGGAAATTGCAGAGTTTACCCCTTCAAGGGAGGCATAAAGTCCATTGGACACCAGGATGAAAGCACAAAACACAAAGAAGAGGAGTGGGTGCAGCCTGTCAAGGCATTCGGCTGTGTCCCCATCTCCAAAAATTACCCCAACAGTGTTTCTGGTCCTCTCAATGGGTGGATGGCAGAGCTTACTTTTATTTGATTTATTGAGAAAGTTTTATATAGTGCGAACCTGACCATAGAAGGTATCAGAGTGCTTTACAAATGGTTCAGTAAGTAGAAAACAGACAACCAAGAAACACAAACGCTGACAATATCTGTTGCACATCAGGAGAAGAACAGTGAGTTAGAAACCAGGACATAGATGGCGAGTGCAACCCCTGGTTGGAAAACTTCATCAAATCAGTATCAAGAGAAATAAGTCAGTGGGTTCAGGGTAGAGTTTTATTCATTAAAAGCAGCTTGACTTCTTTTTTTAATGATGTGATTGAAGTAATCAGTCTGATTGCAGGGGGCAGGGAGTTCCAGATTCTAGGGGCCAATCTGAAAAAAGTTTGGTTGTGTTTTCGTTTTCCGTAATTTTTGTGGTTTCAACAGTAAGGTGCTGGTGCTTCTAGACGATCTGCCACTGCCGAACAGTTCCATTTTATCAGCTAAGCACTTTGGTGTGTTGAAGTGTAGGCCTTTATGATCATGCAAGAAAACTTCACCCGTATCCTTGCCTCATAAGTGAGCCAATTTAGTACCTTCAGATCTGGAGTGATGTAGTTGTTCCTTTTGGATCCAATGATTAGCCCTGCAGCAGAGTTAAGGAATGCCCTTAGTGGAACAAGCTTGGATCTCGGCGGACCATATTGGGTTGTACTCCCATAGTCTAACCTGGGGATCACCAGAGCTTGCATAGCTGAATTCGTCGAAGCGGAGAAAAGGTTTTATTTTACTTCAAATGTTACTTTTAAGGTTTGCTCCTCTGGTGGCTGTGCTAATGTGTTCCTACATATTGAGATTCTTGTAAAGTGTTATTCCCAGTTGTCTTGTGGAATCAATAATGTGTGGAAGGCAGTTGTAGCAGAAATCACATTAGACACCAGGGAGAAAAGCTAACAAAATAAAGCTAAAAAAAGAAGTGGAGTAGACCCCGATTTCATTGAACTATTACCCCCCCTCCACACCCATTATTGGTTTAAGAGCTTTACTGCCCCTGGGAGCAGAAATCCCACTAGTCACCAGGTAAATAAGCTAAAAAATTAGAAGTTGTAGGAAGGCCAGCCCAGGGATAGGGGTATGCACCCAACCCACAACTGGACTAACAGTAGTATTTTTGCTCCTCCCAGATTTAGGATTTTACCACCACACTGTCTACCAGGGGGGAAGAAAGCCCACTAAACACCCAGGATAAAAGGGTGAAATTAAAAAAGAGGTGGCTGATGTGACCCACCCTTGCATTGGGCTGTGATCCCACACCTGGATGACCTGAACAGTCTTTCTTGGAGCAGATTCAGCGATTGATCCACAATTTGCCCAACTAAGAACAGAAAGCCCACTATACCTAAAGAAAAAATGCTGTAAAAATATCGGGTCTTTCTGTCCAGGAATCAGGCTGTGCCCCCAATAAAGAATGGGTCAAGCAATCTCTCCACCTGCCATTGTCCCCTCTGGGGAGAAAAACCCCCGGGACCCCATTGAAAAAATGGTCAGCTAAAAGAAGATATCAGGCTGTGCCCCCACCCCACAACTGACCCAACAGACTTCCTTCCTGGGCAGTGAACTGGGTTATTTTTCCAGAATCTCGTGTCTGGTGGCAAAAAAAGAAAACAAAAAAGGAGGGATGAGTCCAGCCCACCATGTCATTGGTCCTTATCCCTACACCAAAATGAACCCAACAGTTTTTCAGCCTCCTTCTTGGAATGGCTAAATACAATGTCTATTAATACCATGATATGTGCAGGCCGAACAAAGGCAATATGAATGAATGCAATGTCAATGTATGTCATGACCTTTTTCCGCATAACAATGCTAATGCCCATAAATGCAATGTCAATGTATGCCATAATCTATCCCCACACAACAGCGACAATACCGGCAGTAGCAATGGCAATGTATGCCATAATCTATGCACAAATGACAATGCTGTTACCAGTAAAAATAATGCCAATGTTATAGGAATGCATAGCTATGTCAACATCAGTAAAGACAATATCAATGTACACTATGGGATTTGTATGTGCAATGTTGATCATTTCGATAAAAAATATACCAGTGACTGATATATTATTTTTAGGAGTTAGAGATGAATGCACACCATTGCTGTTGGATTTACCCAAGGTGATCTCCCCGTCAACCCGAGTCAGAGATACATGGTCAGATAGATCCTGCGACCCACACCATGCCTATCGAAAAACAGGTCACAGGTGGGGTCTCTGTAACCCAAAGACAAACGTGCGCCTAGGCAAAACCGAGATCGATTGCAAAGATAGAGGGTTGCACCACAAACAAGTCAGAGACAAATGACCCCAATAAAAGACATTTGGCCAAAGGCTTACGTTGCGCAAAAATACCACAAAGCTGGATACCACATGTAGAAAGAAACACTCAGCCAATCAGGATGTAGTGATCGGCGCCCATCATGCTGAACATCTGGACGCCTAAACACCGTCTCACACCAGTTCTCCCCAAGGTCGAGAGCCACCAGTGTCCTTATGTGATACCCAAGCATGTTAATTTATGACTGAGATGCTTTTCAAAAAGGCTGAAATTACTTTATTGTAGCTCATGAGATGTATATAATACCAGCCAAAACTTTGTTCACCAATAGAGTTTCCTCAGACGCAATCTGTCGAGAGTCTACCGGATGCTAGGTTTAATTACACCAACTTGTTCCTGTTTTGCCTAAGACCTCCTGTCTCATTTTGGTGAGCCAGATAGGAGAGATTGATTTATCGTGCCTGATTAGTGCCAAAGTACAAGGACCCTTGCCCAAAGAGATTCATCTTTACAAAAAAGATTGGTGAGCAGACGCCATAATTGATTAGATGTTCTATTGAATTTGCAGGGCAGAGGAAGAGACAACATCTGAACTTTAGTCCCAGAATGTGGGGTTGACACAACGGTACACCACTGATCCTTGGTGTGTTATATAAGGTTACTTTTTAACTTGACACAGTTGTGTGTGTCACAACCACACACCTCCACCCTTGGTGTGTTTTATAGGGTTACATTTTAGCTTGAACGGTTAGGTGTGGCACAACCATATACCCCCGATCTTTAGTGTGTTACATAGGATCTCCGCATCATCTTATTTTTTTAGTCAAATTGGTTTTCTTAGAGACTCCTAGGGTTTCTTAACACTGGGGGGATTTAAAAGAGGTGAAAAGGTGGATTTGTGCTTGGACCACTGGGCGTCTGCCAGTCACTACACCTTGGTGTGATTCAGAAAATTAGGGAAAAGACAGACTTTGATTAAATAAGGCATAGCTTATGTCTGGCCACAGAGGGCCAAGAGTTGTCAGGTTATTCCTTTCGCCGCACAAAGCTCTGCTACTATTGACCGCTGAGCCGATAGTGAAAGACTATCAGGCTCATTTAGCTCTGTGTAATATACAGAGCATCCCTTATCCTTGGCCGATAGGCGCTAGGAGGGCTAAGCTTTTTTGGACAAAGTAATCATTTGTTTCTGTCAACCTCTTTCTCTCTTAGGGCCTGTTTGTAAGTTTGCTGGTCCATGGACTGCCAAACTCACTATAGCTCAGCAGTGGCAGTGTGGTTACTGCTGTACTGGTGGTCCAGCTGCCGTATTTCAACTTTGGCAGTCGGACCGCCATGAGACCGACGTAACCGTCGGGGATCCGTGACACCACCAAGCATATGTCAACTTTCCAGACCTCCACACTTTTCTTAGTGTTGAACCCACCATGCAAAATGTGGTGGTCAGAAAATTAAGGTGGCCCTACAAACCCCCCAGTACCCTTGTGCATGGGGGTGCATGCACCCCTGGTTCTGCATCGCATGGACTGCATATTCGATGCCATGCAGGAAAGGGCTTTGGCGCTCTCTCGGTTCTGCAGTTCTAAGGCTCACATAGGGGCCTTAGAACTACCCGCTGCACCGAACGTATAATCTGGTGGGTGGGTGGTGTAATTAGTCCCTTAGATGCTTGGTCTCTTCGGCAACTCATCCTCCTAGGGGAAGGAGACTCACCCCACCTCTCAAAAGGAAAAAGAAAAAGAAAATAACATAACGTTATTATCATTTTATTTTTCCAATTGCAGTCAGTAGTGGGGTGGGATTGGCCAGAGCAGAGAGAGGAGTGGTTTGCGCTCCCTAAGTACCCATGACTGTTTGGCCGGCCCTACCAGGCAGACCAAACTGTCATTCGCACTTTGCATGTTCCACACCAGACTGCGTTATACAGACTGGTGAGGAACATGCACAGGCTTCCTGTCCCCTGTCTGAGTGCCGAACCACGGCATTCAGACCAATCACAATGCTGTATTGCAGCATTGTTATTGACTCTGGGTAGTCTGTGTACCTGGGTGATTCCTTCTGCCAGTCAGAACAGGAAGAACAAAGATGAAGAGGATAAGGACTGAGGAGAGGTGACTGCCGGCCGTTTCAGGTAAGGCCATTTTTTTACATTCACTCACCACCCTCCCAAAACCTCAGCACCCCCCCCCCCCCCGCTGCCCCACTACCCAGTCCGGTAGCAGCCGCTACTGGTCTCTTTGAAATTTTTTCGAATTTTATGTCATGATTGTAAGGCTCTGCTTTATGAAAAAATAACTATTTATTTCCAGATTAGATTTGAATGTTTCCTACTTTATTGCTACAAAGGCAACTCGTACTGCTTTGAACTAACAATTGCAATCTGTTTCAGATTGTTACTATTTCATTGCATTTGTCTTTTGCTTAGTGTTAAATGTCCTTTTTCAAAGCATTGATTTTTTTTTATAGAGCTTGTAACTAGTAGATTGGTTTCGGTACCACCCCATGTACACTTTTCTCTGAAATTTGAGTAGAAATTATAATTATTTAAAGACTCTCAAGCCAATACAAAGCTAAATTCTTAAAACACGTTTCCCCACCCAGGCTTGGAAATTACAGAAACGGTGCCACGAGTGGCATGATCACTCCAAAGCCCACACATTTCCCTGGCCTGAGGGGGGAAGATTTGATATAAACATCATAGAAAACAGCAAAACTAACATCCAAATCAGATTCATTGGATGGGAGCATGCCAACCACTAGGGCAGACCCCAGAGACGCAAAGAATGCTGGCAAACTCCCATCAAAATTATAGGAAGGGAGAAGGGTGAAAGATTTGCTTGTCCTTTTTGTGACCTACTCACAGAATGGCCAAATGGTGGGTCATTATTTAAGTTAGAGAATATGATGATGGTTGAGTATTGCATCGGACACAGGAAAAGGAACACAGACCGGGATTTCCCGTATATGCAGCATTGCCTCGCAAAGTGAGAAAGGAAGCAGGCAGTGAGGAAGAAGGAGACAAGAACAAAAGAAGGGTAGCAGAAGAGGACCTGGTCCCTACTGAAATCCCTCGCAGGTAAAGGGCAGCATGGGTTTGAACAGCTGTAGCTGTACTGGCACAGAAGGCATGGGTGCCAATGGGAGAACTGCCTCAGGGGCTCAAGAAAGAGACAGCATGTGGTCATAAGGTTTGAGGAAGTAGTACAGACAAACCCCCAAGCCAGGGCCAGAATGCCCTCTTCTCCATCCTCGCGACCCCAATTGAACTGCTGGCACCACGTTTATCATATGGAAGGGACACCCACATTCTCACGTGTCCCTGGCTTTCTGTAACACAGCGATCTGACAAACAGCCCACTGTGATGATTCTGGTAAATAACACACCCTATAGTTAAATCCTGCCACTTCCCTATTGCACAAGGTATGGGAGGGTGAGGAGACACACAACTATATGACTCACACCCCAGATGGGATCTGCCAGGCTGAGGGAGATCCTATCTCCAAAAACAAGGTACTGTTCATTTACGGTTCCTCCACAATAGAACAAGAGACAGGGTGAGGTATACGGGGCAGCTGTGGTGATGGTCCTCAGACACAAGACTGACTGACCGACACGTTAACATCACGCTGTATTTGTAAATTATCGCTACTGCTGCAATTATTTTGAAGTGGTTTTTAAAAATTGTATACTTACTGTTTTGCTCGTATTAAATTGTTTCTGCCTGTTCCCCACTGACCGCATTGCTTGCATTTTAAAACTTTTGACAGCACCATTCACCATTTGGGTGTTTGTATCCCAGTACGAGCGCCATCTTGGAAGTAGGGCTGAGACGCCCCCAAGACGTTTTACAGGGCTGCGCTCTAGTTCGAGCGAGCACCGCCTGGCAAATGGTATTTAGGGGCCAGTTGGTCGGCGCGCGGTCAACAGACTGACCGACACGTTAACATCACGCTGTATTTGTAAATTATCGCTACTGCTGCAATTATTTTGAAGTGGTTTTTAAAAATTGTATACTTACTGTTTTGCTCGTATTAAATTGTTTCTGCCTGTTCCCCACTGACCGCATTGCTTGCATTTTAAAACTTTTGACAGCACCATTCACCATTTGAATGTTTGTATCCCAGTACGAGCGCCATCTTGGAAGTAGGGCTGAGACGCCCCCAAGACGTTTTACGGGGCTGCGCTCTAGTTCGAGCGAGCACCGCCTGGCAAATGGTATTTAGGGGCCAGTTGGTCGGCGCGCGGTCAACAGACTGACCGACACGTTAACATCACGCTGTATTTGTAAATTATCGCTACTGCTGCAATTATTTTGAAGTGGTTTTTAAAAGTTGTATACTTACTGTTTTGCTCGTATTAAATTGTTTCTGCCTGTTCCCCACTGACCGCATTGCTTGCATTTTAAAACTTTTGACAGCACCATTCACCATTTGGGTGTTTGTATCCCAGTACGAGCGCCATCTTGGAAGTAGGGCTGAGACGCCCCCAAGACGTTTTACGGGGCTGCGCTCTAGTTCGAGCGAGCACCGCATACCACACGCTATTTAGAGGCCACTATGGTCGCGCGCAGCGTAATGTGCGCAGCGTCGCGCCGGAGGAGCGCCAGAGGAAAGCCCGTCTGTGCCCGTCCGGGCCAGGACGGGCCGTAGGGCCACCTCTCCTGGTCGGCCGCGGGTCTATACTCCTGCTACCCTCAGATCTCTTCGACAAGGGATAACTACGCTAGATGAGATAACGCATGCCAGCCTTCGGTCGGAAGACCAGTTGCAGGTAGAGGATAGATCTGGCACCACAAGTTCACAAGGTCTGATAATTGCCACACTTAACACACGATCCTTACATAAACACCATTTAGAGGTATTCACACTGCTGGACGAGGGTGAGATAGACATCCTCGCGCTCTCAGAAACCTGGCTAGGAACTGCTTCAACACCGGACATTATAGCAGCTTTACCGGCCAACTTCGATGCTCGGTGGTATAACCGCCCAATGGACAGTAGAGGGGGAGGGGTAGCCATCATGTTCAAAAAGAATCTTAAGGTAACACAGATCACCGCAGAAAACTGTGCTGGTGCAGAAGTATTAGGGATAAAAATATCACTGAAATCCTCATGTATGTTGCTTCTGTTAGTATACCGTCTTCCGCAGAGCTCGCCGGAATTTAATGATTCTTTTTTTGAACTGTTGACCGATCTGGCATCCAGATATAAGTCCCTGGTAGTGGTTGGGGACTTTAACTATCACTGGGACGAGACTCCCAGGGGGCCCATTGCGTCCGAGTTTGGAGCTAACCTTGCCACTCTCCATTTAAACCAACTGGTAAAAGGCCCCACCCATGAGAAGGGCCATACTCTTGACCTTGACTGGTCCTCCCTACCACTGATGAAAATCCTGGAAGTTAGTCCTTGCATCTGGTCAGATCACTATCTGATTAAGTGCTGGGTTCCAGGAGATCCCTTAGTAGCGGCTCCTCCACAAACAAGGAGGAAGGTTCGCCCTTGGAAGAAGATTGAGGCTGATTCTTTAATCTCAACTCTACTCTCCTTCCCCCCTCCGAAGATGAAGCAGGAGAACCTGGATGTAGAGACCACGACCATCACGGCCTGGATTCGCTCTGCTTTAGATAAACTTGTCCCAGAACGATTAGAGCTCACCCGGAAAAAAGGGAAAGGAGCTCCCTGGTTTGACGCATCCCTCAGGGAAAAGAAGCAAGCTCTCCGGAAGGTGGAGCGAAGATGGAGACTGGATTATGGGCTTGCAGAGTCATTAACGTACAAAGCTCTTTTAGCCAGTTACAAACGGGCCATCTTGGCTAGGAAATCCGCCTTTTATGAGGGCCGGATCAGGGAGGCTACGAATAAACAAAGGGAAACCTTTATTATTCTAAGGGAACTCACGCAGTTGAATGATGAAAGCTGCGGCCTGAGCCAGCCTGACTGTGACACCTTTCAAGGATTTTTCCTCCAGAAGGTGCAGGATATCCTGATGGATATTACTACGCTCTCAGATAGTTTACCATCGCAACCTTGTTCAGACAGCCTGCAGTCTGCTGGGGCTTTGCTTAGCTTCCCGGATATCGACGGGGAGCACCTGACAGAACTGGTTAGTCACATCAAATCAGGATCCTCCAGTGATCCCTGCCCTCCGAAAATCTTCAAACTGGCCCTGCCAGGCATTCAACCCCAGCTACTGCATTTACTGAATGCCTCTCTGGAAGCGGGCTACCTCCCAGCATCTCTGAAGGAAGCCAGAGTCTCCCCACTTCTGAAGAAAGCGGGCACTGACCCCAAGGCATTGAAAAACTACAGGCCTATTTCTCAACTGCCTTTTCTAAGTAAGATCTTGGAAAAACATGTTCTGAACGCAGTAGCAAGTTACCTTGAGGAACACCGTCTTCTGCATGCCAGGCAGGCGGGCTTCCGGCCACAACACAGTACAGAACTGGTTATGGCTACGGTCACCGACGAGTTAAGAATCAGAGCAGACAATAAAAAACCCTGCGCTCTGATTCTGCTCGACCTATCGACAGCCTTCGATACGGTCAGCCACACCATCTTGCTGGACCGTATCGCGAAGCTGGGGATTGCTGGCCAGGCATTCAAGTGGTTAGAGTCCTTCTTATCAGGCCGCACTCAGAGGGTTCAGATGGGGGACCAGCTATCCGGGATTAAGGATGTGACATGGGGGGTGCCTCAAGGGTCCGCACTTTCCCCCTTATTGTTTAACATTTATCTGCAACCTCTGATGGAAGAACTCACGCGTAGGAACTGTGAGGTCTTTAACTACGCAGATGACATTCAGTTACTGGTGCGGTTGGGAGAAACACCAGAGGCCCAAGAATCAGTTAGGAATCTTCTTAGATTCACGGTTAACTGGATGACCAACAACTTCCTCAAAGTAAATGCAGAGAAAACGGAGGTGTTGGTACTCACCAACAAAGCCAACCCCTGGGATGATTTGTACTGGCCCCCAGAACTCGGCAAAACTCCCATCCCTGGCACAGTAGTGAAGAGTCTTGGCCTAAAGATCGATGCAGATCTTACCATGGCCCCTCAAGTGTCGGCTGTGGTGGGTTCCTGCACAGCTGTGATGCGGCAGTTACGCAAGCTTACCACCATTCTCTCAGCCTCCACGCTGCAAACCATCGTCTCAGCAACTGTCATCTCGAGGCTCGATTATGGTAATGCTTTGTACCTGGGCTTATCACAGAAGCTGATGAGGAAACTGCAGGTTGTGCAGAACGACGCAGCCAGACTGGTCTTCTCTCTTCCTAGAAGCTCACACGCAACTATTCTTCTTCGTAAACTGCATTGGCTGCCGGTGAAGCTTAGGGTTCAATTCAAAGGCCTCTGCATGGCCCACAAGGCGCTCTTTGGCAAGGCCCCGGAATATGTCAAACAGCGCCTGAGGAAGTATGTTCCCGGTAGACCCTTACGCTCTGGGTTTGTCTCAAATCTGGTTCAACCCAGATTCAATCTAAAAACCAAAGGAGGCTGTGCTTTCTCAGTACTCATTCCCCAACTTTGGAATGATCTTCCATCTAGTCTGAAGGAAGACTCTCACCTACTCTCCTTCAGGAAAAAATTGAAGACATATCTGTTCGGAAACGTAACATCTTCGGTCTAATTGGTGCAGGCAGATGGTTTTTGAGGCGTCGTTGTGTTCTTGGTTTTCTGTCTAGCGCTTAGAGACCGGTGGTGATAGGCGCTTTATAAGAACCCTATAACATAACATAACATAACAAAGCTTGAGACAACCTTTGAGTCACAGCACAACTGACTCTCCTCCCCCACCTCTCACCACAGGTGGCAGAGCTAACAGCATTGATTGAAACTCTCACCCAGAGCTCAGGAAGAACATTGAGCATCTACTCTGACTCTGCGTAATATACCACTAAGGTGCACTTCAGCATAGGAAGGTGGAGAAGACAAGGATTCCTAAAATCAGACAGCAACCCCATTGTGCACTGAGACCTCCTGGAGCTGCTAATAGATGCCCTAACTCTACCTAAGTGCATAGCCGTGGTGAACTGTGCCACAAAACCGGAGGCAAAGACTTAGGTTATCGGGGAAAAGCGTTAGCAGACCATATGACAAAGAGAGCAGAGTATGGAAGTGGTTGCGAGACTCACATGCTGTCCTTGCAGCAGAAAAAGGAGATCGGACTATGAAAGTGACCCTTAGGGAAGAAAGGGAACTGTGGCTGGCCAGGGGCTACACACAGACAGCATACGTCTTCATATGTTGATACACAACTCTGGTGGCTAAGTGCAGCTTTCTTTCTTTCTTTTTGTATTTCTCAGACTGTGAACACTGGTGGGCTTATAGATGTCTCTACTGAGCACGAACATTTTTGGTATGCAGTAACCTTTTTGGTTTTACAGGCCTTCCAGTTAGAATTATGTTGATGGTGTTTTACATTGGGTCCTCCATTTCTTTTAGCTTTTTTTCAGATTTATTCTACAGTATTATTGGAACCTTGACGTCCATGGGGATTTGATAGAATCTTCCTCAGTCCTTAATGATTGATTACAAGGATTACACTCCTTACCCTTTTACCAAGTAAGTTGGATTCATAACGCCTTTCAAGTCCAGATGAAATCCATTACTGTGGGATATATTCTGATGACCCTCATCTTGTCTTTCAGGTGCCATCCATCCACTCTCCGTCCTTTGGAGCCTACGGGTCCCACCTCAACTTTACCACTTCCAGTCAAGGGTGGTCTTTGGTAATTTTGTCTTCACTTCTACCCCATTGCCAGTTTTTGAACTTTGCTCCATACACAAGACACTAAGCACTTCTTGCATTTGTTTCCCAGGCGCCCCCTTTGTTTTAGTCCTGAGGAAGACCCCGCCGTAATGATCCAAGTAGCCTAACTTTTGTATTGGGGGTTGACTACGTTATTGTCCTATGCCAGTTTTTATCAATAGGGATTTCTCACTGTGATAATGTATTTCTATCCATGGCAATGTCATTTTCTCCTATTTAAGTGTGCGGCTTAAACTAGCCATTTCCATTTTAATTAACTGTGTGATGAATATGATGTCACTATCTTTCCCTTACACTTTTACAACCCTCACTTGATGCACACAACCTTCCCCTCCTTGCTTTTCTCCCCTTTGTGTGGGGCACTTGTTGTGTACAGCCTTTTTTAATCATATGCTGATTTACAAACATTCAAACATTCAATGTGAATAAATAACATTGAACAAGAAATTCATAATTGTATCAGTTTATTCTTGTCTCATGTGTTTTAATCATTGTGGGTTCCTAAGAGTTGTTTTACTGGGACCATCTCTTCACTGTACTGAATGATAATATGGTAGCAAAGCTTCAAAGTATGTGGTCCATCCCCAGCATTGTCAAGATAATAACCATTGTCAACTGTCTTCTACCAAATCCATGGCGAAGGTCCTCTCATCTGATATTCTGTGAGCCATAGGACCATTCAAAGCCATGCATATCCATTTAATTGACAAGGTAGACCAATATGTGAGCTATCGATACCTGATAGTTCTGGTCTGTCATTACTCCAGGTGGATCGAAGCCGGCACTTGCGTACAGTCAGACGCCAAGGCAGCGGCAACGTTTCTCGTCAGGGACGTGATACCCTGATGGGGAGCACCTGACATAATCCAATCGGATAACGGAAGCCACTTTGTCAACTCCTTGTTTGAACTCATCTGCCCCCTCAGAGGTATCACCTATACATGTGTCTCAGTGTATCACCATCAAAGCAATGGCATCGTTGAGAGAAACAAGGGCTTTCTCAAGAACAAAATTAGTCAAATCTGTGCCAGTCTCAAATAAAAAGTGGCTCCACTGTCTCCCCCTACAACTCTTTGCATTAAGGAGCACACCCAACAGCAATTATCACCTCACACCTCACCAAATTGTGACAGGTAGATTAATGGGGACACTGATCTCAATGACTAACACAATATTAATCACAGAAGCAAGCTCCCAGGTACTGGGGATAAGCTGAACGTTTACCTCATCAAGCTAACTTAGACTGTTTAGTTTTTGACCAAACAGGTCCACCACCAAAGCGATCGGGGGTCAGACACCACCCTGCCCTACCAAACCCCTCAGGCAAGGCAAGAAGTCTACATCCGCAACCTTGTATGGAAGTGGGAATAGGCCAAGTTGAAGGGCCCTACCGAGTAATATTCTTAACTCCAAATGCCATCAAGGTGGAAGGAAGGGAAGCTTGGGGCAATGTCCCTGATGTACAACCCAAAGGCACATCTCCCTGACTAACTATCAAATAGCTAGTGGGAGAGGTGTGGCAAAGCAGCCAGGGCGGCTGACTCCGGAGCACGAAGCTCAAAATTCGATCCCTGGCACCTGTGGAAGCTCAGCCCAGCACCATGTGACTCTGAGAAATAGCTTGCTTAATCGTCTCGACAGCCCCCAATGCTTTGACACCCTTAGGGGTGATTAGTTCGCACTTTACAAATACCAGGTTATTTTTATTACAGCTACGTAGCTGGGAGAGGGAGAGCCCAAAATACAAAGTGTATTAAATCAGTTTAGCACTCACCACTCCCATAGCACCTCTTTAAACAGTTTAAAACTCACACTCCTTAGCACTTCATTTTCAGGAATCCATGAGGAAAAACTTGTTCTCAGTTAAACCATTGAGTGCATAAGTAAAATATAAATGCAGGTAGTTTCCAGACAGCTACCTAACCTACAAACTGCAGCTCTTATCCTACAGGTCCGTGATTGAAAGTGTAACAACACTGCCACAGGCCACCATTCCTTCAACCAAAGATTTCAAAAAGGCCCTCTTTCACAAGGCCAATCTCTCAAGTAATACAGGATACATTGACTTTTGCAACAACCCCTTTAAAAAGATGTAGGTCCCAATTCACAAAGGTAAACTGAGGCGAAAGTCTAACTTTAAGACTTTCAAAGGGCATTTACGAGTTGAAGAATCAGACTTTTGTCTCCGTTTTGGTCTCAGTAAAACTTGAGACCAAAAGTTTAACTGAGAAAAAAGTCTAACTTTACTACTCGTAGGTGCTCTTTGTGAATGCCAAAAAGTCGTAGAGTTAGACTTTCATCTCAGTTTACCTTTGTGAATCAGGCCCATTGTTTTCACTGCACCAAGACAAGACACCACTGGGCGCCCCAAGAATGGACACCTCACACGAAGGTGACCCGACAGCCTACAAATGTTTTCTAAGTTATATATTTTTGAACCCCTCTGGAGCTAGACGTATGCCTAATCTCATACATTTTGCTTCTAGATTCTTGTAACACATGCACAGAGACCTCTCTCACCTTACATACTCTTCCACTACTCTTCCATACTACACAGCACAATCCTATATAATACCTAGTATCAACACATGACCGCCATAGACACACAAACTATGAACAGGTCATGTTATATATGTTCATTGATCTAGGCGCGGACAGGCTTTACATATCCCAGGAGATAGCCCATCTGTACCTATGTGGGATGAGGGCGAAGATCCAACCCCATAGAGAAGAATCCCGTAGGGCACTAGTACACATCACCCGGCACGAGACCAACCCAACTGGAGTGTATCACTTCACCATGCCTAGCGACATCCAATCTGAGGTAGACAGGATGCATAGATGGGGCACCATCGGGTAGGACACTGTTTGGCCCCAGGACTTCATAGAAAATAGGTTCCTGGAGTTAGCAAGATCACTGCACCAGTGCACAAAGAAGTTCACTCCCACCTCTGTTTGCAGTCCCAGGGTGTCCCTTAACATCTTTGGGGCCACCTTCTTTAATGACAAATGGACCCTGGACATGGAATTCCATAGCACAGCCAATCATCGCGGGCTGAAATTAGTCCCAGGGGAGGGGGGTCCAACACTAGCAGAGACACCATGTGCCAGGAAATGTGGGATACCAAGATTAATAGGTACGCATGGCGGAGCGGAAAGGGCAACCCTTAATTGTATGGAAACTCACACTGTACTCTTTATGTTTCAGAGGCAAAGGAACCATACCGTTGGGCAATAATGAGAGCTGTGGCCTGATAATGTATATACCGGACCTGCAATGGGTCACCTCCAGGTTGATGGATTTCTACTGGCAATGTGGTGACTTTTCCCACACCCAGCTCATTCCTGGATGGCAGGGCCTCGTGACCATACACACCACAACCCTGGTCATCCATGGAGATGATCTGTCTGAGTTTTCTAAACATCCATTACAGAAGAAAAGAATTATGTTGCATTAGGCTCGGAGGAAAAGAACTGCTGATTATTTTGGCTGGGCTCAATACAAGGACCTTACAGAAGAATTTAGACTGTTCACAGACACTCAAGTAAATGCCGGAGGGTCAATTCCCTTCTTCACCATGTAAACAAAAGCAAACGCCCACTGACTGCAAATAACCAGGTGGGAGTTGCTGAAGATTATTAATGACACGGATCTTGGCCTAAACGCTATTTAGGAAGAACTGAGAGCCACCAGCCTTATGGTAATGCAAACATCAGTACATGTTGGACTTGACAACCACTATGTGTGTCAAGACTGATGCATCCTGTTGTACCTTTTTTCCTGAAAATGACATGGATAACGGGACATTAGCTCGTGCCATCCGAGACCCACATTGTCTGCAAGCCGACATCAAGAAGCAGGGAGTTGCCCGGAGCAGGACTGGTTACATAGTATCTTTTTGTGTGTCCCCTATCGATGTCCAAACTATTCATGCCACTGAGGCAGGTTTTCATTATTATACTTCTGGTATGTAGCTTCCTACAAGTGGGGGTTTCCTGCTTTAAAAATGCAGTCCTCAAATTAGGACTACAGACACACATACACACTCTTTCGACTATATAACTGTCATGACATACGAGGAGGATAGAGTAGTTGATGAATCAACAAAAGGGGGAGTGTTGGAATGGGTAAATATGATGTCAATGAATACCTTGATATGCGCAGGCCAGACAATGGCAATACCAATAAATGTGATTTCCATGTATGCCAAAACATGTGCTGTATAAAAATGTCAACGCCCATAAATGCAATCCAATCGTATGCCATAATCTATGCCTGCACAACAGCGACGATACCAGTAGTGGCAATATCAACGTATGCCCTAATCAATGCATGAATGACAATGTTGTTACCAAAAAAAACAATGTTTATGTAAGCCATGGTTTAGGAATGCATAACTATGTCAATATCAGTAAAGAGAATATCGATGTACGCAATGACAACTGTACACACAATGTTGAGAATTTCAATAAAAATGATACCAGAGACTGCCATATTATTTTTAGGAGTTCCAGTGGACTAGCATCATTACTATCAGATTTACCTAAGGTGATCTCCCCATTAAATCTGAGTCAGAGATACGCAGTCAGGCAGGTCCTGCGATACTCACCCATGCTTATCAAGACACAGGTCACTGGTGGGGTCTCTCTTACCCTAAAGACAAATGCCGGCCCAGAGAAAACTCTGATTGATCCCACAGATAAATAGTTGCACCACATACAGTTCTGAGGCAAATGGCCCCAAGAAAATATGTTTGTCCAATGGCTCACGTTCATCACAAATACCACAAAGCTAGATATCACATGTAGATAGAAACACAAGCAGTGATCACACGCTCCTCATGCCGGACATCTGGACACATACACTCTGGCCCATACCAGATCTCCCTAAGGTTGAGAGCCATCTGATTCTTTACCTGATGCCTGAACTTGTTAATTTATGACCGATATGCTTTTCAGGAATATAGAAATTATTTTATTCTACCTCAGACACATTCTGTCAAGACTCTCCCGGCTGCTGCATTTAATTAAACTAACTTGTTCCTGTTTTGCCAAATGCCTCTTGTATTTTTCTTTTTTTAAGGTAAATTTGTTTCCAAGCAACATCATCGAGGGGTAGATTGCAGAGCTTACTCCCAATCTTCCCCCAAAGGAGCAGAAAGCCCACAAGACAATATTGTCTTCCCATTGTTCCTGGTTTTATCTGGTCCCTTCGTGGACAGTGGGCCCACCTGCACATGTTGGCTATTGCTTTTATTGACAGAAGTTGATGAACACTGAGTGGTAGAAATTTGGGGAATCCTCACAGATTCCAAACAATCCCATGCAGAAATGTTGGACAATATGTGACTTTAGTCCAAGTGTGAGGACATTGGAGCATTGTGAGTGTGAAAACATAGTCTTACTGACAACATGTACACCACCCTGGACTCCCTTGATTATCTAGTTTTCAGAAATGTCTGGGTTTGGTAGGTATCCTGGGTTGGCTGATGGACCCAGCCCTTAATATGTCAGCCACCCACTTCTCCAAAGTGGGTCAATTTTGATGGAGAATGTTTGATGCCTCAAAATGCTGTTTTCCGACCCTTCCTTGCTTGACTCAGCCACACAAATGGGTTACAATTTTATCCAGAGATGTAGTGGAATGCCAGGTGATAGGAATTTGAGGCTCTTTCACAGAAGAAATTAGATTTTAGGCAATGTTTTAGTGCATTCTGGTTGAGAAAACAATGTGCTATCCACACAAGCCACACCTACTAGGGGAAGTGTGGGAATTGTGGGTGGTGGGAATTTTATGAACCCCTGCAAATTCTGCAACTTTTTCACGAAGACATTTTTGAGGTTTGCAGGACACCCTGGAGAAGAAAATATAGCAACTCACATCACTCTAGACTCCCTCTGGTGTCAGGTTTTTAGAAGCATGTGTGGGTTTGTTAGGTTTCCCTGTGAAGCAAACAAGCCTGGGCCCACATTTTGCAACATCGCTTTTTGAGGCCTTTCCTAAGGTGGGCACTAGGTCCAACCACACAACTTTGTTAACATTTTTAACTGAGAGAAGCGTGGAAATGCTGGGTGGTAAGAAGTTTGTGGATTCCTTGACTTTCCCTTACAGATATGTGAGGAGAAAGTGGTGTGATTTTTGGCACAGTTTGAGGATTGCATTTACTGTGGGGATAAAAAGATAATGGTCACATCACTTTGGATTACCCTGCGTGTCTAGTTTTCATAAATGTCTAGGTTCAGTAGTTTTCTCTGGGTAGCAGCTGAACCACAGATACCACAACAAAAAAGGTTTTTTCATCCCAAAAAGGTAATATCTCTGCATCATTTTTTTTTAATCCCTTATCTGTCATGGCCTAGACGGTTTAACAAAACTGTTTTGTTCTTTCCTCATATTGGTTAGCCTCGTACCTAAACAAAAGACACCAGCTTGTCCAAACGAGGACTGCAAGGAACTTGGGTTTTCAAAGAAGTGTTATTTTAGAGTTATACACATTTTCATAAAATGAGTTAGAAGGGAAGCAGACAATAATGCAACTGCTTATTGTTCAGATGTATTCACTAAGTGAATGAATAAGACTCCATTTTTAAATGCCAAGAGTGCATGCATGTTAAGACAGCATAATTACTGACATTTGTTTTTTCATTGTTGCCATTATCTTTTGTGTTCTTTATTTTACAACCTTTTCAATGTCATTTTAGAAAGGAAAGTTTAAAGTCTTTCGGCTTTGAAGAGAAATGAGCAAAAGTACAGAGATGACTTTGACAGTAATGGAAGGCAAATTGCTTTATTGCTTCTCAATACCAATTTAAAAAAATCAATCTTTAAATCTATGTGTCATGTTAGGTTTGCTTATAAAGCACACATATTACCCTGTATGGGGTCTCTCAGCGCTATTGCAGTTCCAAAGGTTCTGAAGACCCAGAGTGAAAGAATGTCAGAAACTAGAAAAACCAGTCCTTAAGAGATTTTTTGAACAATTTAAAGTCCGCTTGTGAATAGGGCACTTTACCAAGCACACTTTTGCTCCACGTGCCAATACCCTGCACTTTTTACACCACAAAATCTTTTACAATGCAGGGCTTTACACCGCAAACTATTACATCGCAAGTTACAATTCCAACTCCACCATGGCGTTACTTTGGGGAATGGTTTGTTATAGTTTGTCGTGTAAAGCCCTGCGTTGTAAAAGATTTTTGCAGTGTAAAAACTGCGGGGTAATGGCACTGCAGAGTAACGCATGTGGGGTAAAGGATGTTTTTTGTCCCCTTGCACGTATATGCAAAGGAAGCACATTCCAGTGCTAGGGAGCTAAATGTGAAAATGAATGCCTACCATACCTTGTGGTGCGAATACGCCGAGGAAGTAAAAGGAATTTCCCACTAGATCTAAGACTCCAAGTGGGGGCATACCACTGCAGATAACCCTGCAAATAAGGCAGCCCACTTCCATACAGGACTTTCTGGACCAAACAGAGGAGTTTAAACACAGCCCGCTTTTTTATTGGCAGCTACTAAAGGGTTCTGAGAATGTGTTCTGAGCGAGGTGGGAGATGACTGATGAGCTGTGCCACGGTATTTTGAACCACCTGGAGTATGGAGACAGTCCCTCATTCATGGTGACCATTTGAACATTCCCATAGTCCTGGCGGCTGAATATTAGGGCCTGGATAAGGGATTTCCTTTTCTGCAACGGTAGCCACTTGAAAACTTTCCTGAGGAGGTGAACAACTCCAAAGCAGGAGCCTGTGATAGCATTTACATATTTCCTCATGGAAAGGTTTTGATCTCCCACAATTCGAAGGATTCTTACTGTCACCCTTGCAGTGGGAGCTGGGCCCCAACTCTGAGGCCACCAGTTCTCCGACCGCATGGAAATTACTTTTCCCAACAGCAAAATCTCTATTTTGTTTGTGTCTAGTTGGAGACAGTTGGACTGCATCCAAGTGGCGATTTTATCCATACACTCATGGAATATTTCAGATTGGGTCCAATGGTGATGATAAGCTGAGTGTCATCTGAATAAGAGATGACCTCAAAACAACATAATTTTACCACTTGTGTCAGTGGTGCCACATAGATATTGAAAGGCATGTGGATCAAAGAGGACCCCTGTGGCACTGCCCTATAAAAGGCTATGGTTCAAGAGCAAAAGAACTCTAGCCCTACCGCATGGGTGTGCCCACTCTGGAATTTCCTCAGCCATACCAGGGCCTTCCTGCCAACACCTATCTCCTTCAGTCTTTGAATTAAGATTGAGTGGGAGATGGTGTTGAATGCTGCAGAGAGATATAATAACACTATCATCATGGAGTGTCTGCCATCTACGGAAAGTCTTTTGTTGTCTAAGACTTCCTCCAGTGCCGTTTCCATGCTAAAAGAAGATCAAAAACCTGACTGGGAGGGATCATGCAGGGAATGACTTTCCAGAAAAGCTGTTAATTGTGAATTTATCAGAGTATCCATAACTTTCACGAGGAAAGGATGTAGTGAGATGGATCTGTAATTTGCTAATACTTTAGGGTCTACTGTGTTTTTTTAACAATACGTTTGACCTTTGCTGATTTGCACTTGAGTGGGAATGTTTCCAAGCTCAGGGAAAGATTAAATAGATGAGTAAGAGATATATGGAGTGCTGGTGCTAAAGTTGCCGTAATATAGAGTGGTGCTGGGGCCTCTGGTGATCCCAACTTGATTCTATTTATCAGTATATTGACTTGGTCTGGGGTCACCTTATTGAAATCTTCCAAAAGAACAGGGCAAGATGTTTCAATGGGGGTGGGGACAGCCCTGGTTACCCGTGTAGTCCCTTTTGCAAAGGTACTGTAGATTCTGACAATTTTATCCACAAAGTAGTGAGGGCAAGCTATTGGTGAGGGCCTGGGTGGCTACAACAGATTCAGCGCAGGGCTGCAGGATTGGTGACTATATGAATATCTATATGCCTATATGATGTAGTAATGGATGTGCAAAGGTGAAATGTGGAGCAGTATATTCAATGCAAATAGTAATTAATGAATTGTCACTGTATTACATTGTATAGCAGTTTTATGTAGCCCTTCATCTCAATTCACTATGCCTCTTAAGGCTTGAACCAAAGAAAAGCTCTTTACATTTTCATATGGCTGCTTCTGCGTTCTTCACACCATAAGGTAGATGCACTATTATTTGCAAAATTCTGTATTAAACATGCAAACACCAGGGACTATATACATGACCAACTTTACATCACTCTTGCAGCACCCAATGTGGTGCAAGAAAGATGCAAACCTTAAGTCAGTATTTTTAATCCATGCAAAGCTACTTTGCGTGGCTCTGAGTAGCTAAGAAAATCTGGAGTAATGCAGACCAACTCTCTGTGCAGCATTACTCTGCCCTGGGAAGGCATTCCATGGGCTTTGTGTTTGTGTTACCAGGCAACTTCCATGTTTTTGTATGCATTTCCAGATTTATAAAAATATGTAAACCTGGGAAGGCACCAAAAAGATATGCCTCTCCAGGACAGGCGTAATGTGGATAAATATTTATATTGCTCCTTGTTACTTTCTCTTTGTATGTGTGTTGCATTCTGGAGCACGCATAGAAAGAGAAATATGCCTCTCAGGATTGTTTTTGTGCAGAAAAGTGTCCCTTCCTGCTCAAAAACTATCCTGCATGGAATGCAAGCACCCTTGTACAATGGTGCAAATGTGCCTGTGTTGGTGCTAGGCAGCCAATTGTGCACCAGTGCAGGGCGAAAGGTCAGGATTGCACTGTGTGCATTACATATTGTGCATATCTGCCCATTCCCAGTGACGCAGTGCAGTGCAGCAATGTGACTTGTTGCACTGCAATGCTCAACTATTTCATAAAAATGTCCCCAGACTTGTGTAATGCCAAATGCAATTTAGAATTATGCCACAGGACAAAAGCTAAGAAGCTGTATACTTTGTTACCTTTGCACTTGATGCATACCCTAGAGTACAATTTCCTTCACGCAGATGAATGCCCAAACCGTAACCAATATAAAGTGTGGAATTTAAATAATCATTACACATAGTACAAGTTTCAGAGTCATTCAGTGTCAGCCTCTGTGCGAAAGTGAATTGTTATATGAGGTGCACGGTAGTCAATCACACATAATAGTGTCATTATTCCTGTTAGGACAACAAGGTGATGGATGGAATGCTTGAATTATTCTCAGCCACTGACAATCGCTTATGGCCACATCCCAATCCATTGTGTTTTTGCCCAACAAGCCCACCCAGTTTCGACCCAGCCATATGCTATTAGCCTCAATCCTCATCTCCATGAGAAAAGTCAAGCCCAAAATGCCAGGCTAGGTTCTCCCTGGACTGGAAACAAGAATCCTGGGACTGGTATTGGGCTATCACCCCTTATGAGCCAAGGTAGCTTGAATCCAGTGGCACAGTGAGACTGACTTGCATATGGCTGGGTCCTAATTGGAATGGCATGGGGATACAAAAAAAAAATATAGATTTAGGCCCATTCTGTCCATCAATTGTTCTTTTTGCATTTGTCACCCTGAGTGGGATGGGTATGCCTAGACGTGGGTTCCATGCTTGTCATGACTCAGGATTCAAGCCATCTTGACTTACGAGGGGGAATACCCCGAAACCGGTCCTAGGCTGCTTGTTTCCGGTCCAGGAGGGACCTGGCCTGGCAGTTCAGGCTGGACTGTTCCCATAGGGAGCAGGGTCAAGACTGATTTGCTTTTCACGTGGGTCGCACTCCGCTGGTCTTTAGCAAGTAGCCCCATAGGATTCTGGATGATAGAGTAGCAGCGGCGAGTACACCTATGCTACAAAGTGTAATAATAAATGCCATCCCTGGACACGTGTTTCGAGGTAGTTGCCTCTCGTCAGCAGGGAGCAGGACTGTGTGGGGGGTGCCGTAGACTGCCAAAAAATATGAGGTTTAAGTACCTTTGATGGCGGCGCGCGGGTGCGGTATCCAGGCTCGTCAGCCAATCGCTCAGGGAGCTTCAAACATACTTTTCACGTGGGTCGCACTCCGCTGGTCTTTAGCAAGTAGCCCCATAGGATTCTGGATGATAGAGTAGCAGCGGCGAGTACACCTATGCTACAAAGTGTAATAATAAATGCCATCCCTGGACACGTGTTTCGAGGTAGTTGCCTCTCGTCAGCAGGGAGCAGGACTGTGTGGGGGGTGCCGTAGACTGCCAAAAAATATGAGGTTTAAGTACCTTTGATGGCGGCGCGCGGGTGCGGTATCCAGGCTCGTCAGCCAATCGCTCAGGGAGCTTCAAACATACTTTTCACATGGGTCGCACTCCGCTGGTCTTTAGCAAGTAGCCCCATAGGATTCTGGATGATAGAGTAGCAGCGGCAAGTACACCTATGCTACAAAGTGTAATAATAAATGCCATCCCTGGACACGTGTTTCGAGGTAGTTGCCTCTCGTCAGCAGGGAGCAGGACTGTGTGGGGGGTGCCGTAGACTGCCAAAAAATATGAGGTTTAAGTACCTTTGATGGCGGCGCGCGGGTGCGGTATCCAGGCTCGTCAGCCAATCGCTCAGGGAGCTTCAAACATACTTTTCACGTGGGTCGCACTCCGCTGGTCTTTAGCAAGTAGCCCCATAGGATTCTGGATGATAGAGTAGCAGCGGCGAGTACACCTATGCTACAAAGTGTAATAATAAATGCCATCCCTGGACACGAGTTTCGAGGTAGTTGCCTCTCGTCAGCAGGGAGCAGGACTGTGTGGGGGGTGCCGTAGACTGCCAAAAAATATGAGGTTTGCGTACCTTTGATGGCGGCGCGCGGGTGCGGTATCCAGGCTCGTCAGCCAATCGCTCAGGGAGCTTCAAACATACTTTTCACGTGGGTCGCACTCCGCTGGTCTTTAGCAAGTAGCCCCATAGGATTCTGGATGATAGAGTAGCAGCGGCGAGTACACCTATGCTACAAAGTTTAATAATAAATGCCATCCCTGGACACGTGTTTCGAGGTAGTTGCCTCTCGTCAGCAGGGAGCAGGACTGTGTGGGCGGTGCCGTAGACTGCCAAAAAATATGAGGTTTAAGTACCTTTGATGGCGGCGCGCGGGTGCGGTATGCAGGCTCGTCAGCCAATCGCTCAGGGAGCTTCAAACATAGTTTTCACGTGGGTCGCACTCCGCTGGTCTTTAGCAAGTAGCCCCATAGGATTCTGGATGATAGAGTAGCAGCGGCGAGTACACCTATGCTACAAAGTGTAATAATAAATGCCATCCCTGGACACGTGTTTCGAGGTAGTTGCCTCTCGTCAGCAGGGAGCAGGACTGTGTGGGGGGTGCCGTAGACTGCCAAAAAATATGAGGTTTAAGTACCTTTGATGGCGGTGCGCGGGTGCGGTATCCAGGCTCGTCAGCCAATCGCTCACGGAGCTTCAAACATACTTTTCACGTGGGTCGCACTCCGCTGGTCTTTAGCAAGTAGCCCCATAGGATTCTGGATGATAGAGTAGCAGCGGCGAGTACACCTATGCTACAAAGTGTAATAATAAATGCCATCCCTGGACACGTGTTTCGAGGTAGTTGCCTCTCGTCAGCAGGGAGCAGGACTGTGTGGGGGGTGCCGTAGACTGCCAAAAAATATGAGGTTTAAGTACCTTTGATGGCGGCGCGCGGGTGCGGTATCCAGGCTCGTCAGCCAATCGCTCAGGGAGCTTCAAACATACTTTTCACGTGGGTCGCACTCCGCTGGTCTTTAGCAAGTAGCCCCATACGATTCTGGATGATAGAGTAGCAGCGGCGAGTACACCTATGCTACAAAGTGTAATAATAAATGCCATCCCTGGACACGTGTTTCGAGGTAGTTGCCTCTCGTCAGCAGGGAGCAGGACTGTGTGGGGGGTGCCGTAGACTGCCAAAAAATATGAGGTTTAAGTACCTTTGATGGCGGCGCGCGGGTGCGGTATCCAGGCTCGTCAGCCAATCGCTCAGGGAGCTTCAAACATACTTTTCACGTGGGTCGCACTCCGCTGGTCTTTAGCAAGTAGCCCCATAGGATTCTGGATGATAGAGTAGCAGCGGCGAGTACACCTATGCTACAAAGTGTAATAATAAATGCCATCCCTGGACACGTGTTTCAAGGTAGTTGCCTCTCGTCAGCAGGGAGCAGGACTGTGTGGGGGGTGCCGTAGACTGCCAAAAAATATGAGGTTTAAGTACCTTTGATGGCGGCGCGCGGGTGCGGTATCCAGGCTCGTCAGCCAATCGCTCAGGGAGCTTCAAACATACTTTTCATGTGGGTCGCACTCTGCTGGTCTTTAGCAAGTAGCCCCATAGGATTCTGGATGATAGAGTAGCAGCGGCGAGTACACCTATGCTACAAAGTGTAATAATAAATGCCATCCCTGGACACGTGTTTCGAGGTAGTTGCCTCTCGTCAGCAGGGAGCAGGACTGTGTGGGGGGTGCCGTAGACTGCCAAAAAATATGAGGTTTAAGTACCTTTGATGGCGGCGCGCGGGTGCGGTATCCAGGCTCGTCAGCCAATCGCTCAGGGAGCTTCAAACATACTTTTCACGTGGGTCGCACTCCGCTGGTCTTTAGCAAGTAGCCCCATAGGATTCTGGATGATAGAGTAGCAGCGGCGAGTACACCTATGCTACAAAGTGTAATAATAAATGCCATCCCTGGACACGTGTTTCGAGGTAGTTGCCTCTCGTCAGCAGGGAGCAGGACTGTGTGGGGGGTGCCGTAGACTGCCAAAAAATATGAGGTTTAATTACCTTTGATGGCGGCGCGTGGGTGCGGTATCCAGGCTCGTCAGCCAATCGCTCAGGGAGCTTCAAACATACTTTTCACGTGGGTCGCACTCCGCTGGTCTTTAGCAAGTAGCCCCATAGGATTCTGGATGATAGAGTAGCAGCGGCGAGTACACCTATGCTACAAAGTGTAATAATAAATGCCATCCCTGGACACGTGTTTCGAGGTAGTTGCCTCTCGTCAGCAGGGAGCAGGACTGTGTGGGGGGTGCCGTAGACTGCCAAAAAATATGAGGTTTAAGTACCTTTGATGGCGGCGCGCGGGTGCGGTATCCAGGCTCGTCAGCCAATCGCTCAGGGAGCTTCAAACATACTTTTCACGTGGGTCGCACTCCGCTGGTCTTTAGCAAGTAGCCCCATAGACTGATTTGCATATGACTGGGCCCAAACTGGTATGGCATGGATGGATGGATTTAGGCACAGATGTCTGTACTGGGGGTGATTGTTTAGTATTCCGTCCGTCAATTGTTCTTTTTGTTCTATTCCTGTTAGGCACAGTAAATGTTTCTGAAATGTTGAGCTTTAACTCATTGTAGCTGTGATACTTGAGCAGACGGCTTAGATTAAGAAAATGTTTAAACCGTTTAGAAATACAAAAATAAAAAGTCAAGAACACAACACAATAAAAATCACACAGGAAAAATCAGACTACAAGTTATAAAAATTGAGATTTATAAAAAATAGAGAATATTTTATTGAACAACATGACAGAAATCTAATAATGGGGACTGGAGAAATGCATTTTTGAAGTTTTAAATAAAAATAGTGCCAAAAAAGGGCTAGTGCCTACCGTGGACAACAGGTTACACTAGACCAGGACATGGGTAAGGTTTAAGGCCAAACACAGAGTTTGGATCAGATATAGATTCCAGGTTCTTCCCAGTCATACTTTTTACCTTCTGACCTGGTCTCTGGAACGGAAGTCATAAATCCTCAAGGGGTCAAGGCAGCAGGATGTGGCTAAGATGGGTTCAACAAGGCTGGAGAGCCATTAGACAACCTTCTGGTTGACCTTTGAGTGAAAGCTTTGAGCAGGAAGATTTAAAAAATCATGGCTGAGGATCGACCCTCACTGGCAAGATACTTTTGAATGAATTTACTGCTGAAGAAAAGGTCAGAGCTGGAATCTTTGGCCCAGTGGAAACACACCTTTGCTCGATTAACTGGGTAGGTTTGTTCTGGTTTTCTTTTGGTTCTTCAGGCAAAATACTTGAAAAAGTCTAAGCTTTTAAGATTTGGCACTATCTATGATGCTCATCTGAGGGCCCCAGGGCCTTAGAAACATTACTTAGGGGTCAGGACTCACTCCAGTAGAAGCCACCAGCATGGTCCAGGGTGAGTGCAGTTGTAACTGGTCAGCTAGACGGTTCAGGAAAGTGGGCTTCTTACAGCCTTTGGGTCACTGAAATTTAACAGGAGGTCAGCCAACTAACCCTTGGAGTACGCTTCTGGGTCCAAGTGAGAGCAGATACAGCCCTTAGGGTTCTCCTCACTGGTCACTAAAGCAGTTGCAGTCCTTGGTATGTCTTCCCAGGTCCAGCAGTGTTTTGAGGAGGGTTCTGGAGGGTGCCACGTTTATGCCCAGTGCTACTCAGTGGGCAGGAGAAACTCCTGGCGACTCCCTAACCAATGGGGTAAATGTTTCCAGGGGTGACCCTACCCACATTTGCAGGACTTTCTGGATGTTGGAAACTATTCTACAGTGCCCCTCTCTACCTAAAACCTACATGACAAATCCTTTTCTCCATATGCGCAGCTTCCTCTACCCACTCATATGTGTGGCTATGATAATGGGCAAATCCTCCTATGTGGTCGCTCAGATATGGTTCTGGGTACAGCTCTATTTCCATTGGGAGTATTGCCTGACTGGTAGCAATGCAATAGAGGAAGGAGGCCCATGTGTGAGCTATGCCTGCTAGTGAACGATTATGCTTCCTTTGAAGTTAATTATGTTCCAAGGCATAGCCTAGATGGCCATCCTGTCAGGGAAAGGAGAGTTACTTTCCCTTTTCCCCAGTTATGTGAGCCACTTCACAACTATTGAAGGAGCAATTCAGTTCCTTACGTGGCAGTACACACTGGCAGAAAGGCGCATGTGGCTCATGAAGAAACAAGGCAACTTTCTATGAGTGCCATTTTCAATATAGCAATAAACAAATTCACCCGTGTTATTTGGGGCAGACCACGGCATCACTATGCATGCCACAACAGAGCTTTGAACAGTTTGAAGATGAATACAGGTAGGTGTGCATTCTATCATTTTGTTCATAATCTTTCTATAAGTGCCATTTTCAATTTGGCAAGAAACAAATCTGACTTTACCATTAAGTTGCATTTTAAACTGCTATTAAAAGAAATCTTGAATCATTGTTCTAAACACTCCTAAACAGGAGTTTGGTATTGTAAGATGTTATAATGTAATCAAGTGCTTTCCTAGCAGAGACTAAGCCTTACCACAGTTTTTTTTCACTGCCAGAAGCTCTCTTTGGATTTAACCTTTTTGATAGGTCTAAATAAAAGGAGACTGATTTGTAATATTGATGATTCAGATTGATTTGTTTAAGAAATGTTCTCTGCTTTTACATTTGATGGTAGAAAATATGCATTGTTGCTATTTGCATTTTTAAATGATTAACCAATCAATTACATATGTTTTCCTTGTCAGGGCATGTAAAACATAAAATACACACATCCTTCTTTTTAAATGCCATACACCCCCTTTGTACACTTAGAGCCTACCTTAGGTGTGACTTCCAAGTACTAAAAAGAAAGGTTTAGGCATTGTAAAAAGTTTATTTTGTGAGGGTAAAGTGGCAGTTTTAAAATTGCACATCCAGTAGGAGTGGGCTCGGTGACATACTTTTAATTTTCATTTTAGTGTTGGAACAATTGTGCTGCAGTTCACTATTGGCTTTTAACTTACAGGCCTTGGGTACACTTTTGTACCACATACTAGGGATTTATTGGTAAGATAATTATGCTAATCTGGAGTGTAGCCAATTTTATCATGTTTAGAGGTCAGAGCACATGCACTGGGGCCTGGATTCTCAGTGTAAAGACTTAAAAGAAAATTCAGTATCCGTCCAGGAAAAAATGGGGGAGACCGTACAAAAAGAGCCTTTTTCATACACACTTCATTAATTTTCTTCTGTGAAAACACCTGGTTTTAATTTTGTGTATGTTCTTCGTGCAAAACTCTGTCACACTACTTTACAAGCCTTTAATAAGTATAGGTTTGTGTTCACCACCACAGGTGTTCTTTTCAGTTTCTGCCCCACAATTCCCACTTTCATACATTTTGAAGGGATTTATGCTATGCAAAATTTTTCAACCAATCTGTGTAATAGATGTGTCTGTAAGAGTAATTACACTATTAACCATTTCTATAGCACTGAGTTGTCTTAATTTGATTTAATTTGTAACACCTATCATCAATGTGAGAGCACTTCACATCACTCAGATATACCAAAGCAGTGAATCATGCAAGTCTTTAAGTCATGTATAGAAAATGGCACACAAAGCAATGAATGTTTCTAAGTTTAGTGGTCACATATTGTCCATGCTGATAGCCATTACATACCAAGAGCACTTGTTTAGAGGAAAGTCAGAATTTAAACAAGTGAGGTCCAGAGAATGCAGTTGTTAAGACTGTCTATACTAATAAGTCATTATCACTGAACAAAGACACCCTTTTATCAATCTTAGGAAAATGAATGTAAAACAACAATGAGGTTCTTGCAGTATGCATGCAGCTCCTTGATGCTGGTTCATAAGTCACTTTGCAATATTATGAGGAATGTAACTTAAGGCCTATGGGGAATAGAAGCATCTCTGCAACAAATGTAGAACCCTCTGAGCTGTTTACGTAGAATACAAATCAGCGGACTAAGTGTTACACGTTGTGCTATGAAGTAACCACATTAACTCTCTATCTAATATTATGATGAGTCAAGTCCAGGGGCTGACCATGCAGGTAAGATTGGTGAGGCGGTGGGGCCGGGATGGGGAGGGATTTGACAGATGACCACGAGGGAAAGCTAAATAAAGAATTAAATTTCCGTTGTCGTCTGTTGAAATCCTTCCCAACTGGCCCCACTGCTCTAACCTGCACCCCGCGGCTGGTTAAACCTATGACTAGGCTGCACACAGATCTATCCAGCAAGTGCATTAACCATCAGAGTCATCTTACCATTGATATACAGTGAAAACTGCTAAGTAAGCAAAGATCTTTGTAACCAATTTTATTGGGGTAGAGTTTTTGAAAAATAAGGGGTAGATTTCTCAATATTTGACGTGGAACAATGTAGCATGACAACTTCCTGCTCTGCATTGCATCGAGTGAAGAGGGCAAGATTGTGCCATATTTAGTGGCATATTGCGCATTCCTGATCTCTCACTGCCCTAGTGCACCATATACTGCCTAGCATCAATGCAGTCACCCTTGTGCCATAGTAGAAAAATGTCTGTTTTTCAGGCATGATTGTTTTTATGCATGAATGGTCACCTTGCTGCACAAACACAATTCTCAGGGCATTTTCATATATTTTTCTTTCTTTAAAGTCTTTTTATTGAACAAAAACATGCTTCAGTACATTGTCGGTTCATAAGAGAAAATTTCGAGAGACATGCAATTGAGGATTCACAGTGCACGACATGCCCCCCCCCCCTCATAGGCGCCCACTGTGCAACAACAACCTTCCCTTGACAGAGTTTGTGGCATCAATTTTCCCACATCAGTGCACCCTGCACCCTCCTGCCTTTAACTATAACCTCTGTACTTGGCCCAGGCACTCCAAATCTTTTCACCTTTCTGTGGGCATCCCTGGCTCTGGTAGATCACCCGTTCTGCCCCGTAGCACCAGTCAAGATCTTTCTTCCAGGCTGCGAGTGTGGGGCATGACCCTGCTCCCCATGCTCAGGCAATGCTCCTCTTGGCCACCCCTGCCACCAGAGTTTCATTTTTTTAAGTGTGCTACAGAATGCAGCACACCTAGAAAGGGAAAACAATAGGGAGAAGTAAATTATTTCTAGTTGTGCCTCTATCAGGAAGGCCTACATTTGACGCTTTCGTGGGCTCACTTTTTGCCAATTTATGGAAATTAATACTCTGGACAATCCACAATTAGGTGGATTGTCTGTAGACCAAGTTGAGGATTCTGGGAGGAAAAGCTGGTATAATGCATCTTGCATAATGCAATGCGTACATTTGTGGGTATTCACAAGCATTACAATGTTGCTTCCTGCCCAGAAAATGTATGTAAAATGTATTCTACATATGGATGTGGTAAGTACATTTTTGGGCGATAAAGGGATGGGGAGCTCTTCCTCGATGTCATGGTAGCAAAATGAAAATATTTCTTTACAGGTAAATATATTTTGCCTGAAGAGTAAAAAGGGAAACATTTTAATGTAAACTTATTAACTCAACAAACTTTCTCCTGCTTTTTGTTCCCAGAAGGAAGATGAAAAGGTGGAGAAGAACAATTGGAGATCTGACATTTGTGTAGTTTGCCTTCTGTGAAACCTGAAAAAGTTAAAATCGAGGAAAGATGTAAGGGAAAACACAATATGTAGGCATCTGAAGAAATTATTTTCCATTCCTTTTATTGAGTAATTTCAGTGATTCAGTATGTTTCAACCTAATGTGACAGACATTTATCAGCCTAAGTTTGAATTTTACTAATACATACCCATAATCAATGGGCCAGCATCATTGATGTAATTTAGAGGTTGGCATACTGAGCTGAGACCCCTGGCGTTTGCCTTGCAACCCCTGGCAACCTCTTTGTGACCTTCTGGCCTCAGAGATGTCAAAATCTGTGCCAAGAAAACAGTGGTGGCTCCACATTCCTTCTTTTCTGCCCATTCTCTATTAAAACAACCAATAGTAACATTCCATTATTCACTATAAGTGTAGAAAAATATGGAACACACTTATTTGGAGATGGACCATTGTTGGCAGCTGTGGTGAGTAAAAAAGGTTTTCAATGTATGTTGTGTGTATGCTTGCCGGTGAGAGTGTGATTGAGTGAGAGACAGCAGGTATATCTAGGGGCAAATGAGTCTGTATGTGTAAGCATGTGTGTATGAGAGCAATTTAGATACAGTTGATGAGAGAGATTGTGTGAGCTTGGGACCCAGATTTATTATTCTTTGACACAAGCCAATCCTGCACCAAACTCGCTGGGCTGCGTTCCCTCAAAATGAGCAAGAAAAATTGTGCCATATCTATGAAGATATTGTGAGAAATTGAGTTGCTGGTTAAAGGGGATGAAACTCAAATCAAGCAATAGCCATAATTCTTGTGTGGAGTACACACAAGCAAGCCGTAAATTAAATTGGGCTCAACCCTCTGGCAGTTTGGCACAGAGCAGTCAGGCTTAACTTAGAAGCAATGTGTATAGTGTTTATGCAATACTTCAAACAGTAATAAAGAAGAGACATCTCACACCAATTTAGGAAAATAGAGCAAAATGTAATACATAAATCAAGATCACAATGACAAAAATCTAATAAGAACTGGAGATATGCAATTTTAAATATATAAGTGAAAATAACACTACAAAATCCAAAGCGCAACTCAAAGCTCTCTGGTTTTGCAAGACTGGGAGAAAGTCACAAGTTCAGTCTTACTACTATGGAGCACGGGTCAGATACAGAGACCAGGTTAGTTCAGCTAAAAAGTTACCTTCTCAGTCCAGCACAAAGAGTCCAGTTTGCAGTGGACGGGGAAGCGAGGAGCAGGGAAGCGTCTCTGATGGTCATCGATGTATCCCGAAGAGCAGGACTGGCGTTGCAGATGGTCTTCACTGTAGTGTGAAAATCCTGCTGTTGTCATAAACAGTCAAGCCCAAGATTTGTGGTGGCACTTCCCCCGACCAATCAATGTTGGAGCACAAAGGGTTTGGTTGACTGAACTTTGTGTTGGCGGACTGTGCAAGCAACAAGGTTTTGTCATCACTGGCTAGTTTGCGGTCACAACAAGCCACAAACCTAAATTCAGCTCCACCGAGGTCACATCAAGGTTCCAGGGTACCACTTGGGAGTCGGTGGCATTCTCCAGTTGGATCTTCGTGCTGGTTCAGGTTGGTTGTGAGCCTGTAATGTTCCTTCGGGTCTGAACAGGAAGCCATCGGACTAGTCCTTGGAGCCTTTCTGAGAGTCCTGGGTTCAGGTGCAGGTCGGAGGGTAGCAGGACAGCAGGGCATCAATCCAGCAAGGCTACAGTTCATCAAAGCAGTAGTATGGCAGGATTGTAGTCCAGTAGAGTGGCAGTCATTTCAACTACTCAGCTGTTCTTCTTCCTGGCAAAGACTCTACAGGTCCAGACGCATAGTGAAGAGCTGTTGTTTGAGATTCAAACTTGAAATATGAGGTGCCTCATTTGATGTATGAGAAGCTTCTAGAGGTTTCCCTTTGAAGTGCAAAGGTTTCCTGATTCCCCTGCCCTGGCTCCAGACTTTCTACAGGGGGTATGCAGCCCTTTACGTGGAGGCAGGACACAGCCTATTCAAGTGTCAGTAGGGCTGTGCCCAGCTCCAAACTCCCCTCCTGCCAGTGATGGCCCAACCAGGCACACTTAAACACTCAAATGTGTGTGGATGTCTAGGAAGAATACACAAAGCCCAACTGTCAGCTACACCAGCATGTGACCTCGAGACAGGCTGCAGGCACAAAATACCTAAAGGAGGAAAATGGCAACTTTCTAAAAGCAGCTTTTTCAAAACTCCAATTTAAAAACGGACTTTGCCATAATAGAGGATATTTTTAGTTACAATTCCAAAGACACCAAACATGCACTGGCTACCTGCTTCCATTTGAAATTTATATAGTTTTTAATTTTATTAAATGTACTAGGGTAACTCTGATGTTATCCTAGGGGAGAGGTAGGCCTTGCACTAGTGAAAACCAAATTTAAGAGTATTTCACTTCCATGACATGTAAATCTCGAAAGTATATGTCTAACTTTTTAACTACACTGCACCCTGCACTCTGGAACATCCAGGGTCTACTGTAGGGGTGATGCATATGAATTAAAAAGGAAGGTTTGGGTCTGACAAAAGATTTATTTTGCCAGGTTAAATTGTCATTTTAAAACTGCACTCACAGGCAGTAATGGCAGATCACAGACAACTTTAAAGGGATACTTAAGTGAATGGTACAATCAGTGCTGCAGACTCACTAGTAGCATTTGAAGTATAGGCCCTGGACACAGGACGTGCTACTTTACTAGGGACTTATAAGTAAAATAAATATGCCAATTGGGTGTAAGCCAATTTGACCAGGTTTTAATAAGAGAGCACAAGCACTTCAGTACTGGTCAGCAGTGTTATAGTGTGTAGAATGCAAATGCCAGCAAAAACAATGTCAACAAAACTGGAGGGTTAAAGACAATAAGTTAGGGGGAAACCCATGCCACCGATGCCAAGTCTAACAGATATGGTGCTTTCTTTTCTCTCCCTGTGCACACTTTTGGTAGTCATGTTCTAATGCACACATCCTTGTGCCATAGTGCAAAAGTGTGTACATTCTCTGAAGCATGAGGTTTGTACTGGAATGAGTCCATAACAGTGCAAAAATTATTTTGTAATGCTTTTCCTGCTTTGAATGTGTGCTGCACAATACAATGAAAACATTTCTTCTTGTTACTCCTGTCTCTTGGAGGCATACAATTCTGGCCCAAATTATTGTCTTCCACTGTTTGTAGATAGCTTAAAAATGCATGGGTGGTTGCAAGGGAACACCCATGCACAACCAATGGAATGTCCTCTTGATGCAAAATAATGCAAAGCAGCACATAACAGCACATAGCACAACTTTGCATTAGTTTGGGAAACTATCAAATGCAAATCCTGCTTTGATTTGGATATTAAATCCCACCGTAACACTTTGCCCTGCATTTGTATTAAAAACCGAGTGCAAACCATTAGTAAACCTGGTTCTGATTGTCAGCAAGAATATGTGAGAAAGGATGAGTGGGATTAAAAGTGCATGCAATCGAATGAGAGAGAATGAATACGATTGAGTGTAAGGGGGTGTAAGAGAGTACGAGTGAGAATAAATGAGTGAGAGTCAGAATGCAAAATAATAAAAAACCTAAACCAAACTGAATAAACAAATTGACACCAAAATGACAAAAATCCAGTAATGGGAGATATGAAGTTTTAATTTTTGAAATAGAAATAAGACCGAAAAAGGTAAAGCACCAATGATAGTCAATGGTCAGTTAGACCACGAACAAGGTACAATTTCAGGCCAACCCTGATGGAGTCTGATACACCAGGTGGATTGATCCTGGTGAAAGTTTGAAAGAGAGCCAGGTCAGGTGGCTAAGTGTAATAAAGAATCCACTTTAGGGGCATATGTTCTACCTCCTGGTCTCAGGTTAAAACCCCGGTGGGAACACGAAGCCCTGCATCCTTCTGAGGCCATTAAAATGTGTACCATTGAGTTAAGTAACAATAAACACCTGTTATTCAGTGCCAAAATACCCTTGGGTGAATGTGCGCTTTACAATTACACGTGGTATAATATATTAAGTCCCACTGGTCTGAAGCACATGCTTTAAAAAATGTCCTAAATCTATTCTACTGCCCAAACAACAACGGAGTACATTGCTAAAGCCCCTCAGATGTAGCACTAAGAGACTTACAGGGTGTCAGGCAGAGGCAAACACCAAGACCCAGTCCATGTCAAGTTGCGACTGGTCAGAAGGTTACTTATAGGAAAAGTCCTCTTGCAGCTTTTTGTCTCCATGTAGCCACACTGGAGGTCAGCCAACTGAACTTTGGAGTCCACATATTTGTCCTGGAGTCCTTCAAGAATCATCTTTGGTCACAGATAGAAGGCCTAATCCCCTACTGATCTTTTGCAGGTCCAGAAAGTGGGCGTCCAGGTACCGTGGGGTGCCATATTTATTCCTGGTACCAGCTAAAGGGCGGGGTGACTCCTGGGCACTAACCAACGGGGAACAATTTAGGGCCAACCCAACCACTTTTCCAGTAGCTCCTGTTCTCCTTAATGCAGGCAAAAAATGGCATTTGTCAGGGCACTTGCCAGATGGTCGATGTCTGTGGCCACATGCAACTTGTGTGGGATTGTGATAGGGAAATCACCAGTGTCCTACCACATCTAACAATAAATTCCAATCTAAAGTAGACACTGTACGTGCACCAAACCCACAAACAGATATTTTCTTGTGTGCTCCTAGTGTAACATGTGGCTCAACAGACCTGACAAGAAGAATCTGATAGTGTGGTGGCACAGGATTCCCTGGCCCTCACTCTGAGTATGCTGTGGCAGTCAGAGGAGTCCTCTCTGACCATTCGGGTCAGTCTACTGTTCACTTCTGGGAGGCATGTCACACCTCATTCACACCTATTCACTTACAGGCTGGTGTAAGCGGGAGAGTGAATATAAATCAGACTCCAGGAACCTCAGGTATGGACAATACCTTTTTGAGCCTTGCCTCTCTGGGGACATGGTAATATTAATTTTCTACATAACCCACTTTTAAATATCACATGCCCTACCTTTTCTGCAACAAGGTCTACATTCAGTGACTTACTAATATTTAAAATGAATGGTTTTACCTGTCAAAATGAGTTATTGTAATAGATCACACTGTAATTTTTACACTCCACCAGTCAGGCTTAAATGATAGGCCTGAAGCCATGCTTTGTTTTATCATGCTAATGAATGGAACAACAATTGCTGCAGTGTACAGGTGATAGTTAACTTTTCATGTCATCAGTGTATTTTAGAATCATATACTAAGGCTTTAAAATAAAATCAAAAATGCCAGTCAGAGCCAGCATCTCCATGTTTTAAGGGTCGGAACACATACACTGGGTAATTGATATTAGTGCCTCAGTGTACAGAGACACCCTGTGGTTGGTCTTATGACTTTTCTTTGCATCCTGGATAGTGTTAAAGAAAGACACAATGGGCCTCATTAATTAAAAGTGTTGCTGCTGCAACAAAGCAGTGATGCAACACTTCTCAGTGTGCCCTCCTTGCAACACCGAGGAGGCGCCATATTTACAGTACGGCACATAATTTCGCAAGGAGTTTCAGATACGTCAGTATTACTGACGTATTTGTATGCGCAAAAGTGGCACATTGCGTGGGGTGAGTCTGAAAACAGATGCAGCTCCAGCAATGTGTCCTTTCACATGGGGCAAGCCCCATGTGAAAGGGCCTGTGTCACGCTTCCACCTGCCATGAGGCAGGCGTAAGGTTTTGATGCAATGGCGTCCTAGAAGTGGTGCACTGAAATCTGACATATTTCAATGCGTCACTTCTACGAGGCTTTGATGTGGGGGAACGCCCACCCTGCATACATTATACCTGATGCAGGTATTATGTAGTGCAGCAGTTTATGAAGTGACGCATCTGCCTAGATGTGTCACTTTGTAAATATATCGCAACGGGGCTCATTATTTACACCATCGTAAAATTGCAAAAAGCGATGCAACAGCAGCATAAATGTGATGCAAGGGCTCATAAATAAGGCCCAACATGTTTATGGCTGTTTTGAATAGACATGCTTAATTTAAAACAGTTTGTGTCAGTTCATGTTATTCATTACAGTATACGGAAATGGAAATATTTTTTATTATAATTATTATAATATTGATAAATCATTGTGATTTATTGACAAAGCCAATAGTTTTACGTCTTGATACGCTGATCCCCTAATGAAGTCAATAGGCCTGCCTTTTCTGGCATTCGCAAAACTAGTAGGTCTGCCTTACATAAAAAACACTCTTTATTTTGTTACTTATCTATTAAAAAATACTGCACTGAAAAACCAAAGATTAAAGTGATATTACAGGTAGGTTACGGTGATAATATTTCACATAACAATAAAAAAATAACTCAGAACTTCACTGAAAAAAACTAAGGTTAAAGTGACGCTATTGTTAGGTAAATTATAAGCTAATAAAACACTGAAATTCACCAGTTACAGTTAACTGACTACAATGCACATCCACATCATGTACTGCTTATTATCTCTGATATTATATCCCTCATCAAATGTTCTGTGACTTCATTGTTAACATCAATGCAACATCTGAAATTACATAATTGATGACAACAGTGTGCATGGTGAGGGCATGAGTTAAGTTCCTTCAGCTGACTATATCTGGTGAACCTCAGTGTTTTTTTTAGTTTAAAATGTAGTGTTTTAGCTGACATTTTCACCTAACTATAACGTCACCTTGGTTTCTTTTCAAATAAAACAATAGCCAGTTTGTAGATACAGCACTAGTGGCCTCTCTTATGCACTCCCTGGCCTGAAAAGCATGAGACCTTTACCTAGAATGGCCCACTCTTATTTTCCTTAAGGTATATGAGACTCAGTACTTGGTCCTTTGCCCATAGAATGTTGACAGCGCATCCATACTTCTTTTCCTCCTCCTGATCCTTATGCCATTTCAAATCGTGATATGTCACATTCTCATTCATGCAGCCAACACAGATGAAGCCCAGTGTTATTGCTCAAGAGGCTGAAATGATGCTGGAAAAGGTCAGTAGGCACTTAAAATCCTGACAATTATTGTGGTTGATGGATCTGCGTTGGACGCTGTTAAGAATATCATAGATCAAAGCACTAAGCGGCAGATTTCAAATATATGTGAGGCAGCAGTCTGCATCTGAGGAGCACTGGTCAATAAGTAAAAGGCTGTTCAAATAAAGAATATTTGAAAATACATTTTTGAGTTTCTAAGGCTAGTGATTGTTTATAGCTAAAAGAAGTGGATGGCGATGTGCATAAGTGAGTTTCTCTAAAACACTGCTGGCATAGCATTGGATTTCCAGCAAATATGTTCTATTTACAATAATAATTGGTTTTATACCGGTCTCTAGGGAACAATATTCCAAACATGTTTATTTATGCCCTGTCAAGTTGCTGAAAATTGAAGTTTTCTCTTTTTAACCATTTCTAATGTGAAACAATGATGGAAGACCTTTTGGGACTTTGTTTCTGAATAGATCAACCTGCCATGGAACCGGTATATGATGACTAATATATATTCAACAGTGGTATGGCAGCAGCTTTCTTATTAAATTACACATATGCTTATTTGCTGATCACCACACTGGCAGCCAGTACTTCTCAATGATGCACATCATATGCAAGACCAAAAACAGGTTTCAAGCTATTCCTGGGAGAGGGACAACATTGCCAATGGGATGAATTTGAATAACCATGGCCCAGCATGTTGACAGGAAATTTGCAATTCTATAAACTGCCTAAGTGTGCAGGATTCTAGTCAATGCATTTAGAAGAACAACACATCAGCAGATATTTATGAACTGCTTGTTATTTTCTTCAGGGATTTTAATGTGTTATTGGAGGACTAAGGATATTTGACTCATCTTATATAAAATGAATGTTCTATGTAGCAACGTACGACTCGACAATAGCGGGCAGCTGCTAATTTTAATTCTAATTCTTGTCTTTTTTATTCACAGAACTTTTACATTCTGTTCAGAGAGCGACATAATGATTATTTTCATACCACTATATTCTGCACTTGTGCATATTTCTCCTATTCGAAGCATTGTACAAAAACAATATTGCTCCTATATTTGTTTGAGAAAATGTTACTTTATTAGGAATATACATTACAATGTATAAAATAAACATAAATACAATATAAGACAAGGAATCCAATGATATGAAATGCGATATAGAATACTGTAAAAATGCAGACCTGTTATTTGTGGATCAAAAGACAAAATATGAAAATACAAAACAAGGACCTGAAAAGGATAAGAAAATCGAGAATGGATGGTTTTGAAAAATACAGGTCTAGGAGAAATTGAAAATATCAAAATAGCTATGTAATGAAACTGAATATGAAGGCCCAGATTTACAAAGACTTTCTGTGAAGTTTGTGTAGTAATGCAAAGCTATGCAATGCTATGAAGCATTTTCTAACTTCTTATCAAGGGGGCATTCCATGGGTAGTGCAACCCGTTCAACCACCCATGGGTTTTGATGCAAATCCGTATCTACAAAGAACTGTAGACTATTTGCGCCAAAATCCTGTGCCTCCCTGAGGCAGACATAAGAAGGAGAAATATTGTCATTTGTCCTTGTTTTTCCATCTTTGCATGTATGTTGTATTCTACAGCACACATACAAAGATGGAAATGCCTTATAGCATGATTTCCGGTCAGAAAGAGACTTCTTCCTTCCCAACAACTATGCTTACCACAACACATACACCTTTGCTATGGTGCAAGGGTGTCTGCTTTGGTTCATGGTCAGTTTAAATAGTGCTAGCACAGGGAGATAGCAGAACAGTGCCACATCTTAGATGTGTGTCTATTCTACTTTCTCTAGTTCACGCAACGCAGCACGACAACTTTACTTGCTGCCCTGTGTTGTGTGATTTCTTTGTAAATCTCAGACCTAATTCTGATTTGAGTTCACAGAAATTAACATCTTCATAGAGGCTTAACAACTTCATCATTTGCCATTGTACAAGAATCCGAAGACAAAGATGTTACTAGTGAATATTCTGTCAAGTGTAACTGCAATTTGCTATTTGATAAGAAGAAAAGCTTGGGAATTGTACCCCTCATCTTTCTTTGTGTTTTAGGAGTATTCAATTTACCAGACTTGAAAGCATGGAATGCTGGTTGGTTTTGCAAGATTGCAGCACATGACCCTCAGAATATCACTTAGGTTACTTGCTAGCCTCATCTCTCTGAGCCGTCTTGGTAGATGTGGTTTATGTTCACTAGATGGTTTACATTAACTTCACACTTACAGATCAGGTACATGCAAGATCTTGCTAATACAAACTGATGACAGGTATTGTTCTCAAATAGAAGTTTTCACAACAAGCTTGACCTTTGAATTGCCATGTTCCATAAATTAGTTTTGCAGGCAAGAACAAGTATAACACACATGAGATAAATAAATAACTGTCTTCAGTGACCATGTGTAAATGCAATTAATTTAGGGGCAAGCATGAGAAACAACAAAATAAATATATATTTTCTTTAATCTTATGATTGATCTGTATCCACAAATGGGAAAATAAATGTTTGTATATGTCCTAAAATGGAAAAGATGATAGATTGTCTTGGTGGCATGATCCAATTTATGTTAACATTATCAAGATTCAGGTGTGCTTTTGACATTCAATGATAAAGCACTGTCCTCCACAGAATTCTTCACTCTTGAAGCCAACATAATTTGCCTCACAACCCCAGCAGAAAGAATCAATTGATAACTGAGTACTTAAATAAGTCTCACACTTAGGTAAAGAAACTATTGTGCTCTGACCAGGGTACTTGAAGCTATAGACTGGATACTTCATAGCCCCGGTGCATGATCCATCAGAAATTATCTTGAATCAATAGAACTATATTAAATAAACTGATTTCTATCCCAAAGTTCGCATAACCCTCTCTTTTTTCAAATACAACAGGTGGATTCATACACTGCATTTTGTAGTACATTTAGTAGTGCCACAATAGTACTACTAAGGTATTACAAATGATTTCCACATACTAGTGTGTGAAAGACCATGACTCTGACTCTCCTATCATTTATATGCCTAGATCTCCTGGCTGTGGAGATCTCAGCATATGTAAGCAAACTTAAATTAGTGCCAGGGGGATTGCACTACACCGCTTGAGGTTTCATTGGTTTGGAAAAGATCCTTTTTCTTTCCTGCAACTTTTTTGTCTTTGACACATAAGAAATATTTTAGTAGTAAATATGGGAGGGTCAGAGAGGAGTGGATGAAAAATGGGGGATAGTTACTACAAAAAGGAAGGTATTAAGGGAGAAGTAAGCAGATGTATAAGTATGGTTAGGGAGGGGTTTAGGAAGAGACATGCACTCGCCCACAAAAGAGAAAAACCATTGCTGTTCACAAACTGCCCTTCCATGCTACTACAGCAATAAAATTACCCAAACAGTAGTAAATGTTCTCTAGTTCACCTCTTGTGTAAGTCTATCCCACACATGGCCAACCACAGGTACTTCATTGCCCTGGAATAGAAAATAATAGAAGTTGGTTGGAATTTTAAAATAAAACCCATTGGAAGTAATATTAATAGCAATTTAATTATTGAAACTATTTAAAAATATTTAATAGTGACATTTTTTCAATTTGTTTTATTATTTTTAGGAATTTCAAAAACCTGTTTTTCATTTAATGCAATAATTACTTTTAATGAATTCTATACATCACTGTTAATCATTTTAAAAGCATAAAAAAATATATTTTCTTAATTTAACATTAAGGCAAATATTTTTATTATTATTTAATATATTCAAAATAATACAGGGTCTAATTTACAATTAGGTTATGAGTGCTCTAACTTTTTGTTATACCATTCTACATTTAAAATAAATATATAAAGTTATTATTTAAGATTAAAAAAAATCCCAATTATTTCAGAATTGTAATGCACTTTTAACCTTTTCCCTCCACCTGGTGAAACTTGAATTACCATTTTAAAGTCAATACTAGTGGTAATATTATGTTCATATTTGAAATCTTTACTGACTCCAGCGGTCAAGCAATAGTGACAGGTAAGACTGAACGTTTGAAACACTTTACACTTGTAAATGGTAAAAAGTTAGCCTATATAGTAACCTATACTACAAAACACCTAGAACTCCAAAAAACATCACAGGATATCATGAAGCAACCTTCACAGAAAATAATGAATGATTCACAACAGAATCTTAAAATCAAAAACGTTCCACACAAAAGGTTCACCATTTTCTATTAGTCTATACCCCCGCCTAGTTCCTCATTTCAAATAATGACAGGTACTGCAAGAAACCAATCCTAGGGATGGACCTGAATATCACTGCACGGGCATGTACCCTTAGCCTGAGTGCACAATTGCTTGTGATACTGGTATCCTAACATTTATTTGGCATCCCTAATCAAATGCATGTGCAGAAGCCTGGGAATGTCCCTTTCAATACAAGGCTCAGAGCCTGCCCTGTGACTTGGAAGGGTGCACAAAGTGTGACCTTATAGAATTTTGGGTGGTCAACCTCAGTTTTTCATTTTATTTCTGATTAACCTGTGACTAATTTTGAACTCCGACACTGGAACACTGCTATTCGGTGCTCAGTGTATGTATGTGATTTTACCCCAAAAAGCATGTTGAAATTGGCATAAAACCTGATTGCCACATATAACTTTCCTATAAGACAAGATTATATGATGCAGACATACATCCCAGGCATGGAATATTAAATGCCACTTGTGGCCTGTAGCATCTAATGTTTCATCCACTACAGAAGAGAAAACATAGCTTCAGGCCTACCATGTGTAGCCTAATAGAAGCATATTGAACAATGCTGTCCAGACCTGTTAAAATCACCCTTTAGAGAGGTAGGAACATCTGATTTAAAATTTTAATTATGTCATCCCTAATCACACCTTGCTGCCCGGTATTGGGAGAAAATATTGAATTATAGATATCGAGCTACACAAATATCAAGTTTTTAATATTGTGACACATACATATCCTGAAGGAGAATTATCACTGACAAGAATATAAATAATTGAGGTAAGTAATCTTGTTTTCAATAATATCTGTTTTTCTAATATCATTTCAATAATCGAGGGCCTGATTACAATGCCAGTCGGACCACATTCCCCGGTACTGTCGTATGCGGTTGGACCGCCAAAAGTTTTGTCGGTAGCAGTCAGTCTGACCGGCGGTTTATGATGCATCAGACCACTGACTCCGACAGCCTTACTTCAACCACCAAGATGGCAGCCAGAGAGGAATAGCAGCCAAAGGGCAGTACAAGAAAATCCAATCGCCATCCAGATTACGATGGAGATTTCCAACCACCTGACCATGGCAGTCCGACCGCCTGCCTCAAGTCATCAGAAACAAAGGAAAAGGGGTGAATACCAGCCAATGTCACTTCTCACCTGGCAGACTCTGGCCTGGATTCCTTCCCCAGATCTTCCCTACACCTCAGCAGCTGCCCACAAAAGTTGACGGTCCTGTAGGTGATGGAATCCAGGTAAGTCCTCATGTGGAATGTATCCCCATTGTCTGGACTGTGCACATATCGCCACACTCCAACAATGGAGTACATGGTGCACAAAGCATGTCCCCACCTAAGTCATTCATATGTGTACAACTGCACATGTTTCCTGTGAATTTGTACTCACTTGCAGTGACACGTCCAGGGAGTGGGGCACTGCTGATGATGAAACCTTCGTGGTAGCAGCGGTTGCATCGTAATACGGCATGCAGAGCTTTCCTGGCCTCGCCAGCTGGAATTGGACCGCAACCATGGCAGTCAGACAGGTGGTCCAACTGGCATCGTAAGCAGGTCCATAGTTGTTAAGAATATTGTTTTTAATTATCATTAAGTACCTTAGTCCATAGATTGGTTATATATATTAAATATTGTTTGTATAATTCTTGACAATATTATTAACTATAGTTTCTAATTTTAAGTTATTTATAATTTGTTATTTATTTTTTACTAGTAATTTAAAGTGTTGTAGGTAGGTTGTGAAATTTGTAAGGGTGCAACTTCGGAAGTTAATTAAGTATAACTAATAATAAGATTTTTAATTCAGTATTAATTATTTAATTGATAATTAAATATGCAAATTGCGTAAGTATTATATTACTTTAGTCATATTTTAGGTGCGGGTTGTTGGGCTTGCAGGGGAAAGCTAATTAAGTAATTGATTAACAATTCATTCCTAATTTATTCTTAATTATTTAATTGATGGTTAATTATTTAAATTGTGGAAATATAAAATTTTTAGAGTTATATTTCAGGTGCAGGTTGTTGGGTTTGTAGGGGTATAGGCTGGGAAGTCAATTAAGTAATAATGGATTAATAATTAAGTATTAATTTATAATTAATTATTTAATTGATTGTTAAATATACATATTATATTTTTAAATATATGTGCCTTCTGGTAGGTCTCTCCCCCCCCCGCTGCAGCTCCACCTGCACCCCCGCTGTCGCTGCTGCCGCCGGAGTGTTCGAGGCCCTCCACCACCCGCAGGCTTCCACCTGCACCTCATCCCTGGTGGCCAGTGGTGGCCTTAGGTTCGTTCGTTCTTGCTTGCTGCCTGTTGCTTTGTGACTGTAACTGTTCTGTGCCCACTGCCTCCCGCTCGCCGCTCTGCTCTGTGCCCCTCTTATTTTCTGTACCCCTCGCCGTCCTCTTTACACTTGTGCTGAATTTGTGCCTCTGTGACCCTTGATTTTTGTGACTGTAACTGTTCTGTGCCCCCTGCCCCCCGCTCGCTGCTTTGTTCTGTGCCCCTTTTATTTTTGCCATCCCTCGTACCCTCACACTGCCTTTTGTGCCTCAGTGACCCTGATTTGTAGCCTTTTTTCCTCTTCTGTGCCCCGCGCCGGTCTCCGGTCCCCCGTCCCCGCCACTGCCTCCCCTGCGGCCCCACCCCCTCCATACCCATTCGTCACACCCGTCCCTCACCTCCCGCCTCCTAGCTGCTCCTCCCTCCCCACCTTCCCATATATGGCAGCCGCTGTGCGGTGAGGAGAGCGACCCTTGACCTTCTGGTAGGTCGCTACCCCGCTGCACCTCTGCCTGCACCCCCGCTGTTGCTGCTGCTGCCGGAGTGTTCGAGGACCTCCACCACCCACAGGCTTCCACCTGCGCCTCATCCCTGGTGGCCAGTGGTGGCCTTAGGTTCGTTCGTTCTCTCTTGCTGCCTGTTGCTTTGTGACTGTAACTGTGCCCCCTGCCTCCCGCTCGCCGCTCTGCTCTGTGCCCCTCTTATTTTCTGTACCCCTTGCCGTCCTCTTTACACTTGTGCTGACTTTGCGCCTCTGTGACCCTTGATTTTTGTGACTGTAACTGTTCTGTGCCCCCTGCCCCCCACTCGCCGCTTTGCTCTGTGCCCCTTTTATTTTCTGTACCCCTCATCGTCCCTCGTACCCTCGCGCTGCCTTTTGTGCCTCTGTGACCCTGATTTGTAGCCTTTTTTCCTCTTCTGTGCCCCGCGCGAGTCTCCGGTCCACCGTCCCCGCCACTGCCTCCCTTGCGGCACCTCCCCCTCCACACCCATTCAACACCCCCGTCCCTCGCCTCCCCCCTCCCACCTGCTCCTCCCTCCCCTCCTTCCCATATATGGCGGACACACGCAGCGGGCATGCCGCTGGCACGCCAAAGGCATGCCTAAGGCAAGCCCGTCTACGCCCGTCTGTGCCTGGCCTGTGCCCAGCGCCAGAACTCCTGCCCCCCACACCAGCCAGGAAGACCGCCTCTGCTACGACTCCAAGACCCTCATTGCTCTCAACCCAGGAAGAACCCACACCTGCTGCATGGCTGCCCCGAGGCGCACCCATGGTCCCTTCACCTGCCGGAACTGCAGCTTCTCCTGCCGCGAAAGCGCCAAGATGCCCACCACAACGGAAGCCAACCAGCTTAGATGCATCCTGATCAACACCTGCTCCACACACAAACACACCGTTGAACACTGGGACCTACTCGACACCACATCACCAGACGTCGCCTTCCTGACCGAGACCTGGATGAACGAAGCCTCCTCACCAGACATCGCCAAAGCCATCCCAGACGGGTATAAGATCACCCTCAGAGACCGCTCAAACAGGGCCGGAGGAGGAATCGCCATCGTCCACATAAACAACATCAGGGTCTCAACAAACACCAATGACACCCTCAGCACCGCTGAACACATGCACTTCCAGATCCACATGGACCCAAAGACCACCTTAAGAGGCACCCTCGTCTACAGACCACCAGGACCCTCGTCTCAATTCTGTAACTCCATCGCCGACCTCATCAGCACACACGCACTGACCTCCACCGACTACATCCTCCTCGGAGACCTGAACTATCACCTGGAGAACAACAACAACAGCAACACTTCCACCCTTATCGACAATCTCGCCAACCTCGGACTGAAACAGCTCGTCACGACACCTACCCATATCGCCGGCCGCACGCTTGATGCCATCTTCTCCTCAAGCCCCCACGTCACCTTCAGCCACGCCTCCGAACTCAACTGGACCGACCACCACTGCATCCACTTCCCCTTCCGAAAACCACCCACACACCACCGCACCCTACAGACCCCCTGCCGCCACTGGGGCAAAATCACTGAAGAACAACTACAGACAAGCCTCGCACTCAACCCTCCGACAAACCCCACCAACCCAGATGAAGGTGCACTCGCCCTCGAATGCTGGATGAACGACTGCACCAACACCGTCGCTCCGCTGAAAAACCCCACCAACAGAGACACCAGCAGAATAGTCAGCTGGTTCACCCCGGAACTCCTCGACTCAAAACGCACCTGCCAAAAACTGGAAAACATATGGCACAGCGACAAGACGCCAGACAGCCGCATTGCCCACAAAGACGCCATCCGCAACCACCACCACCTCATCAGGACCGGCAAAAGAACCTCCTTCACACACCGCCTTGACAACAACGCACACAACAGCAAGGAGCTCTTCACCATCGAGAAGGAACTATCCAACCCCAGCTCCAACGCCAATGACATCCCACCATCGCAAGCCCTGTGCGACTCCCTCGCCACCTTCTTTCACCGGAAACTCACCGACATCCATGACAGCTTCAGACCCCGGACAACCCCTGCCGACCACACCGCACCAAACCCACCGCACCCCACCGCCCATGACACCCTGACAACCTGGGCCGATGTAAGCATTGAGGACACAATCAAGACCATGGGAACAATCCACTCCGGTTCCCCATCCGACCCTCTCCCGCACCACATCTTCAACAAAGCCAGCAAGTCCATTGCACCCCATCTGCACAAAATCATCAACCTCTCCTTCGAGACCGCCACCTTCCCTGACAACTGGAAGCACGCAGAGATCAACGCCCTACTGAAGAAACCCAAGGCGGACTCTAGCGATCTCAAGAACCTCCGGCCCATCTCCTTGCTTCCGTTCCCAGCAAAGGTCATCAAGAAGATAGTAAACACCCAGCTCACCCGGCACCACGAAGACAACAGCATCCTAGACCCATCCCAATCAGGATTCCGCAGCAACCACAGCACCGAGACTGCCCTCATCGCCGCCACAGATGACATCAGGATCCTGCTAGACAACGGCGAGACGGTGGCCCTCATCCTCCTGGACCTCTCCGCCGCCTTCGACACTGTCTGCCACTGCACACTACGCACGCGCCTCCATGATGCAGGGATCCGAGACAAGGCCCTGGACCGGACCACCTCCTTCCTCTCCAGCAGAACTCAGAGAGACCACCTCCCCCATTCCGTTCCGAGGCTTCCGAGATCATCTGCGGCGTCCCTCAAGAAGGATCCTCCCTCAGCCCGACGCTGTTCAACTTCTACATGGCACTACTAGCACGCATCGCCCGACAGCATGACCTCAACCTAATCTCCTACGCCGATGACACTCAGCTGATCCTCTCCCTCACCAAGGAGCCCCTCACCACCAAATCCAACCTCCACCAGGGAATGAAGGCCGTTGCCGACTGGATGGAGGACAGCCGCCTCAAACAGAACACAGACAAGACGGAAATCCTCGGGTCCAACCCCTCCGCTTGGGATGACTCTTGGTGGCCCACATCTCTGGGGTCCCCCCCGGCCCCCACCGACCACGCACGCAACCTGGGAGTCATCCTTGACTCGAAACTCTCCATGACCAAACAAGTTAACGCAGTCTCCACCACCTGTTTCAACACCCTCCACATGCTCCGCAGGATCTACAGATGGATCCTGACAAACACAAGGAAAACAGTCACCCAGGCCCTAGTCAGCAGCAGACTCGACTACGGAAACGCCCTCTATGCCGGAGCCTCGTCCAAGCTCATCAACAGACTACAGAGAATACAGAATGCCTCTGCACGCCTGATCCTCAACGTCCCACGCCGCGACCACATCACCCCCCACCTGAGGAACCTGCACTGGTTCCTCATCGAAAAAAGAATCTCCTTCAAGCTCCTGATCCATGCACACAAGGCACTCCACAATACCGGCCCAGCCTATCTCAACAGTCGACTCTCCTTCTATGTACCCAACAGGAAACTCCACTCAGCTGACCACGCCCTGGCCACGGTTCCACGCATCCGGAGAACTACTTCCGGATGCAGATCCTTCACCCATCGCGCCGCCAAGACCTGGAACACCCTCCCCCTCTACCTGCAACAAACCGAAGACCTGCTGACCTTCAGGAGACAACTCAAGACCTGGCTCTTCAACCATTAACAGCTCCTCCCCCTCCCCCCCCAGGCCCCTTGAAACCCTCCCGGGTATGTAGTGCGATTTACAAATTATGTTAGTGATTGATTGATTAAGGTTTTCTTTTAGGTTTGGTTGTTGGGTTTGTAGAGGTATAGGGTGGGAAGCTAATTAACTTAAAATTCATTAACAATTCATTAATCATTTATCATAAATTATTTAGTTTATTATAAATTAAGTTAATTGATTATTAATTAAACAGTTTCTATGTTATATATTATGTGTTTGCTGTTGTTTTCGTAGTGCATAGGCTGGGAAGATATTAGGATGTAACTAATTGACAATTATTTTTTCATTTATTAATACATTTCTAATTGATCAATAAATATGGTAATTGTGTTATACTATATATTTTAGTTATATTTTAAGTATGGGCTGCTAGGTTTGTGGGAGTATAGTTTGGAAACTTAATTGAATAATTTGTTTAATTGTGTTTGTCATATTATATATATATATAAATTTATATTAAGTGTTGTATATTTCTGGTCAATTAATAGGCTTATTAGGATATGTCTAGTGTGTGTAGTGAAGTACTTTCCCTACTGTTGCAGAGACTGGATTGGGGATATTTAATTTAACCCCTCCAAAGTCCAACACTTTCCTTACTGTTGCAGAGAATGCAGAGGGAATAAGAAACGTTTACTGCTCTGAAGTCCAACACTTTCCCACAAGTTGCACAAACTGGAGTGGCAATAGTACATTTAACCACTCTGAAGTCCAACGTTCTCCCTACTGGAGTGGGAATAGTAAATGTAACCCCTTCGAAGTCCAAAGCTTTTCCTACTGTTACAGAGACCGAAGTTGGAATAGTAAATGTAACCCATCCAAAGTCCATAAGTTTCCTCACTGTTGCACAGAATGGAGTTGGAATAGTAAATTTAATCTCTCTGAAGTCCAATGCTTTTCCTACTATTGTGGTGGATATTAAATTTTACCCCTTTTAATTCCAACACTTTCCCTACTGTTGCACAGATTGGAGTGGTAATAGTGTAATATTTATTTTCTTATTAGATACTTATTTAATACTTATTTTTTTAATTGTTAAAATATATATTATCATTAGTTATTTGTTTAATTTTAGATCATTTGTATATATATAGATTTGTTTAAATTTTTGTAGTATGTTTAATGTTTTTTTGTAAATTTTATAGTTTTTTATCTTTAATCATTTTAGTAATTTAGTTGAATGTTTTGTACTTGTGTTTTGTTATTTTTTATGTTTTATTTAAATATCAAATATATCTTTATTTATGTATATTGATGCTTTTTATCATAGTAAAAACAATAATTTTGTTTATGTGTTTTTATGTGAGTATATGGTATGTTTTAAAATATTTCAAATTATTTATTTTACATTATTTTAATGATATCTGTTAACATATTTAGGATTTACTATGATATATAATGAAAATATATATTTTTGTTTTATATTTAATGATATTAGTGTGAACCAGTTCTTAATTTGAGCCCGTGGGTTCCGATGCTCAGCACAAGCACTCAGGCATCAACACCAGTGCTTATAGCAGGAGATTAAATGATTTGCCCAGAATCACAGGATGTTGAGCTACGCCGAGACTAGAAATCAGCAGCACCGGCAATTATGCCACTTCCTCTCCCCAAAATAAGTGCCGGGCTCTCGTCAGGAGGCAGTGTGCACCAGCCCATTCCTCCTGTTGCGCTGCCTCCTGAGGAAAGCCTCAGCACTTATTTGTTTACACATTAGCCACTGCTGTCTGATATTTTTGTACTTAACCATTCCAAGTATAGAAAGACAATATTTTTGACATCAATATTTTTGACACAATAGTCGTGTAGCAGGACAATTTTGTTCCAACATTTTGTTCCAATATTGTGGCTGACATCCTGCTGCCCACAAGGTAAGGTGCACAGTATTTAAGAGTGAGAGATGTATGACATTATAAACGGTGACTATGTCTGAAATGATATTGTCACTTGTCAGGCTGTAACTGGCACATTGGGAAAGTCAAAGTGGAGATGAAATATTTGAATCTATACCTTTGACCTGTTTCCGGCAACAGACTCCACTCAAAGACTTATTTTTATATTTGATAAAAATCCAATCTAATGGTGAAGTCAGATTTGTTTTTTAAATTGATTTGAAATGTAGGTTTTAGAAAGCTATCATTAAACTGAATGAAGCTGGTGGGGGCCAGTTTTGCATTAGCTCTCCGGCAACTGCCCTGTCTGTATTTGGCTTGAATTACATGTGAAAACTGCTCCCAGAGTATGGAAATGGCCTGGTAGTGGGTAGGTGTCTTCATCCCCTTGGCAGGAAGACCAGCTAGGGCTGGCCCAGGAACTTAATTAGCTTTAAAGGGATGTACCCTGTTACAAGTAAGGTCCTCATTACAATCTTAATCAGAAAGCATTCGATCGAATCCTTGTCGGAATGTTTTCCGACTGTCTCGGGTTCGGGAAGTCTGACCGACCAATTATGATGGTTCCTTACACCGTTCCGTCGGACTCTGATTGACTTCAATAGGAGTCTGTGTTCCTGCTGAAAACACAGGCTCCCGTTTCAAATTGGGGTGGTTGTGGAAAACCCTGCACCCTGTGGCCGGCACCCCAAGGTGCCTGCCACACTGACCCCAAGAGCCCCAACCAAAGTTCTCCAGGTGAAGGGGGGCCCTGCTACGGGCCCCTAAAGTCAGTTTCGATAGCCTTTTCGTGTCAGACAGAAAGAGTCAGAAAGGCTGTCAGAATCCAACATCGTAATCATTCAGTATGAAACGCTGTCCATTGAGCTGTACAAATCAGCTCCGACCAACTTGGAGAATCCGAATACCAGTTGGCACCGAGTCGGAATGACTGGATGGTTTCCTTCTATCGCAAACGGTCAGTCAGAAATTGTTACGAGTCGGTCGGAAACATGGGTTCCGACATGGGTTAGGAAAACCCAAATGCAATTCAGAGTCTTTCCGACCAACATCGTAATGAGGCCCTAAATGTCACATGACACCTGGTAAGGCTCAAGTCTTTGTCCCAATACTTAGGCAGGCACCATATCCAGTGGAGCAAAGTTACACCTAGAGCAGTTTTTGACTGACAACAGATTAGGACACTGCTCATTAGCCTGGACAAATCTAGGTGGGCACACATGCTGTGCACAAGGGGATCAGGATTCAGGATATGTGGATTATTTACAGGAGGGCAAAGAGAACTACAGCAAAATGTGAGTAGGGTTGCATCTGGGAACGTAGAGCCCATTGGTTAGGGAGCTCTAGGAGTCAACCACCACCCCTACTAGTTGGTGTCAGGCACAAATGTGGCACCTCAAAGTGCGATACTCAGAACACTTATTGGACCTGTGGAAGATGGGAAAAGGACTGGAGCTGTTGTCTGTGGCTGGAGAGGAGTCCTGAAGGACTAGACCTGATCCCTCTTGTACCCAGGACAGGATATGGACTCCAAGGTTTAGTTGGATGACTTTCAGTGTGGCTACAGAGACACAACAAGCTGTAAGAGGGCTTTTCCTGGAAATACCTAACTTACCAGGACCAAATGGACCTAGAATGACTTTGCTGTTGTTCTCTGCCTTGCACCCCGAGAGTCTCTAAATTCCCTCCCATGAGGTCCTTGAGACCTTTGAGGTGTACTTGTGTGGTTGTTTGGGCCCAAAAATAAATTTGGGAATTTTGAAAAGCTTTTCCTCCAGATTTTGACATCTTGCGGGAGATCTGTGGGTAAAAGTATCCAAACTGCAGATCAAAGGCATCAGATTGAATTTCAGCTTCGTCCCAGTCAAGGCCCTGAGACCCTCCAGAAAAATGATTTAATCGCACTCTGCCCTGTGACTTGGAACATTTTCAAAGAGAAATCTCCAAAGCTCCAGAGTTCCAGCTTGACTAACCTGATTCAAGTATCTGGCCTTCAGTTCTGTGGCTAAAATTTCAGCAGTAGTACATTCAGGGAGGATTTGTATTCTTAAAAAGTGACAAAAACCCCTTCTGCATTGGCACTTAAAAGCATTTTCAAATGTTTTGACTTCTAGATTTTAATCAGGACTGCATTGCACTGAGCCTCAAATTATACCTAAGTCCCATTCTCTCGCTGCCACAGACTATCTATGTTGCTTTTTGGCCCTATTTATACCTAAATCTTGAAAAATTAGATGGCAAGTTTCCATCACTGGAGTTTTGTCTTTTTGGCCTTCATTTACTCAAGAAATAGTTCCCTTAATTGTGTTTTGTATGACGTTTTCCTGCTCTGTATGAACTGTTTAAATACTGTACATAGTGCCTATGATTTAAGCCTGACTGCTTGTATCACAATACCAGGTATTCAACACAGTTTCATTTTATTTTATTTGTGTGACATCTAAAATGTGGTGGCCTTATCTTTTGAAGTGGACAAATGACCACCCCAAATAATAATCTACTGTCATACAGCAGGCATAGGACTACTGACATTGCAATTGGTAACTCACATAGAGCAGTGGTGGCAATATGCAGACTTATTTTGATCTATTAATGTGACCAGACGTTTTTCTCTATCTTATGAATAGTGTGATCTCCTGGTTCTCTCATGTAAAGTTCAGCTGTTATGTGAACCCCAGGTTATGCTGGTGATATTCCTTGTGCATGATGAGTGCATATCTTTGTAGTGAGTGTGTATGACCTATGGTAGAAGGACTCTATGTGTGGGGAGAGTCTGAGTACTGAGACCATTGGCATGGTTTGGTATGATGTACGCTGGAAGGTGGCTACAACATCCTAAGAGAGTTGAAGTGTATTAAATGCATTGATTGTTGAGGCTGCATGATGGATTACCAGGCACGGATGTAAGGAAGAAGGAGGACAGGTCTCCCTTTACCAACGTAATGAGGTCCTTCTAAGCAAAAGGCTGCTTAATAGTCCTTCATGAGCACAGCTGTTTGGTAAATGCTAGGCATGAGGGGGTTGAATTTTCTGTTGTTCAAGGTAAGGAAGTGTCTAGCAGAGCATGTCCTTTTTCCTGTTCCTGATTACTGTTTTAGAAAGGCTGATGACAGCTATACACAGAGATCTGCTCTAACCTTCTGTGCACTTTTTTTGGATAATCCTGTTTGGAGGCAGCTTCATTATTGTTGCTGTAAGAACCATCTCATAACAAAAAGGCTGTGTCTAAGGACCAACCAGAACATGCCATTTGAAAGAGAACTACCCAAAACCGGTTCTGAAAGCTGGGACAGTGAATCCACATCCATTGAAGAAATATGCATAAAACAGTTATGCAAACCATTTCAACTGGGTTCCAGTTTCAAGTTCTTCATGATCAAGGAAGGGATTGCTCCCCAAAAGTTTGAGACACTGCTGTGTGAGGACTGGTGACTACATGAGAGTCAGTCACTTTTGCGTAGAGCTTACAAGCCTGCCTGTTGCTGAGAGAGGAAATGAGTAAACCTTGCCCTGCAGGAAGACTATTCAGAAAAAGAAGTCCAGCATGTTCTGATTATGGGGAATGTCAGGGAGCACAAGTAACGTCAAGTGAGCATAGCCAAGAGTGACCTGTGTGTGTGTATGGGGTCCTTTGGTCTACCTGAAAGGTTGTTATAGTGAACCACAACAAGAGTTGTGCAGATAACATCTATTGCGTGTGGTTGGCAGTCTGTCATGACTGAGGGATTGCTTTGGAGTGGGTCGAAGTCAAACTTGAAACCCTGATCCCATACCAGCAGTCAGTCTGCAGCTAGTCTAGGGTTGATAGAAAAAGAGTCCTGAATATACAAAAGGGATCATAGATTCTAGGGAACTCTGTCAGAAAAGGGAGGGTACTGAAAGATGTAACACCTTAAGGAAGATCAGAAACAGGATTAACTTCCTGTGTTTGATTCTCTTAATTGCGCTGTCAAGAATTCCATTATTATAGCAAATTCAAATTTTTTCTACCTAGTCGCACAGATTCTTTCACCTTTTCTGGACTTTATTTGTGCTTATGTTTTGACTGTGCACTTCACCACTGCTAAACAGTAGTAAAGGGCCTGGTGCTTCTTTCCCTATCAGTCTAATGTAAGTAGTGCCTAAAGTGAACCTCTGGCAGGGCAAGTTGAATATGCTATATGTGGCCTGCAGTGTGGAATTACACCACCAGCATATATGACAAAAATATATGTCTGCCAGGAGAACCACTGTATGTTGTCTGGGCTGCAGTTAAAATATACTCTAGTGACACATGGTAGCAAAAATGACTTTGTCATGATGGAAAATCCTATTTTTCTATATTCTTGTCACCCCCTAAAGTGTGCATAGTAAGCCCCCAGTGCAGGGGCCCAAAAAAATAAAAATAGGACACACTAAATATTGGTGTTGTAATGCCATCACTGTGAAATAATAGCATCCAAAGACTATTTCACTATGTGGGCCTTTCTGGACTTGTACGGAAGTACGCTTAGATGGATTTTAATTTAATTTTAATTCACTCTCTCCACTTAAGAAAACGCTAGAAAACCTTGTAAGCAGAACGTTACGTTTATAAAAGTGTTCCTATGCCTGGCTAAGCTATAACTCGCTAAAAACCAGTTCTGCTACTCACATGCTGACATCAATATTTCCATTGACTGTTTGTAGTAACATCATAAACGATGAAGCTACAGACTGGGTGCTTTTGGAAATGTCACCAGATCCCAAAATTAAAACATATTACACATTAACAATTAAGTATGTTTTATATGACATGTTTATTTTGTGTTAGTTACCTTCATAAAGCTCGTTTACTCACAATACAGCTTACATTGTCCACTGATTGAAATTTGAATGTTTAGCTTTTCTGTACTTTCATGAATATTTTGTTTTGGATGGGCAATATTGAAGGCTAGTATATTAAGGAGTTCTGCAATTCTTTTACGGAAGTATTTACCAGATAATTATGATTGTAGTGCATTTTCCACATAATTTGTATAATTCTCAAATGCTACAAAAAAAGTTTCAAATCCAAATGTATGTAAATAATATATTGCTAAATGATTTAAATAATCATGCTATATAGTTTTGTTCTCCATGCACTGACAATAGCAAAGTAGCAAAGCTCTGCAGAGTAGTTCAGTATTGTCATTATAAGAATAAAGACCATATTGTACAGAGAAACATATAATATTGTGCATATTTAATTCTTTCCTCTGAAATATCTATTTTAGTACTGCTGTATTTTATATATTCAGCTAACCTCTTGGCTTCCATCATATTATATAAATAAGTCACATAAAGGTGTTGATAGAATACCTTCATGAAATATTTCTATTTGTATGTAAACCATCTCTTAAGGGCCCTGGGACGGCACCTGTTTTATTTTTGTCTCCTTGATAAGGAAGAAAGTGCTGAGAGTTGGGAAAGAAAGGTTTGCCAGTATTTGATCCTCTCTGGGTACTGGGAAACTACTGAATGTGGTAGCCCGGTGCTTACTTCAAGGCCACCTCATTAATATGTGTATGACATAAATAGAAAAATCGCATACATAACAGATGGGCCTGAGAGGGATTCCCTAGCCCCTCCCAAGTCCATCCAAGGAACAAGCTTGTGGGAGGAGCAGCTATTATTGCCCCAACACCTCTGTAGCCATGCCCTCTAGCTCCATTCATTTTTTTCTGATGTTGGGGGTTAAGAAAGTTTGAACAGATGGTTGTCAGAAGTAGCCAAGCTTCTCTCAATTTCCCTCCTACCATGCCTCCCACCCACCAACAGAAGAATTGAACCAGGAGATGGAGATTTGAAGGAGATGGACTAAAATTGTTCTTTGTGCCTCCTGTAAATCCCCATTTCTTATTTCAAGTTCACACAGCTCCTTCCTTTATTACTAGTACTTTGAGAAAGAGAAGCAAGGTAAAGCGAAGGGGCTGTGTGGCTCTTCCCAAACAATTATTTTTGTTTTAGTCTAACTAAAACACAAACAGTCTTAGAATAATTTCTGGTCAACAGATGTACACTAAATGCCACTGCAAGGAGCTGGAGACTGCTAGCATTGATTCGCAGGATAACGAAAAAATCCGAACAGCATCTATCTCCTCACTGGATACAGGCACACATGTGTGTGACGCAGTGTGGAGCTAAATGTGCAATCAGTGCCGTGTGACATTTTAGGGCCACATTACTTTTGCAAAGCCCTTCTATCCTAGCCTGCAGTAAAATTTGTCATAGCATATACAATGCACTTCATCATTATATGAATGGTGCAGTAGTTGCTCTTTGCTAAGGCACCCACTGAACCTATTTTCAATGCACTGGAAAGAAAAGGATGTCCTGCTTACTGACACAAAATTATCTTTTTTTAACTTCCCTAGAATGGGGGAATGGAGGCTATGGTAATTATTGGTCTCACACTAGGCAATCCAGAATTTCCCCTACTATCTCTCCCCTCTTTTAAAAATATAGAAAGGCTGTCCCTTCCCTAATAAGAACAAAAAGCTTTCGGAGTGATTGGTATTTCCTCACGTGCCTTTAAATTCGATAGTGGCAACACTGGTCGAACTGCTGAACAGTGGTTTGTGGAAGTATATAAAAACAATTTGCCATTATGCCTTCAATTCTATGCTAATTAACATTAACCAGCGATGAGAAACAGTATTATAAACGCTGCCAGAACCACGAATGGCCTTAACAACCAAAGCGTCTTAACAAAGATAGTCTTTAAAACGACATTATTTAACCACAAATATGCCTTTACCACAAATTACTTTACAATGAAAATATAATTAATTTGCAAGTAAGAGTAATAAATATATATATATATTCACTGAAAAAGTCAAAGGTTACAGGGACATCATAGTTGAGCTGATATTTCACTCGTACAAAACCAGAGAAATTCAGCAGTTTTAGTTAGCTGAGCTAACTATAACTTGCACCCCGCAATGTACTTCTTATGACCTAACCATATTGCATCACTCATGACATGGTCAGTGACATCACTGATGGCATCTCAAATGACATAACTGATGACATTACTTATGACATCATCTACAGAATCTCTGATGTAACAATCACACCCCATGTAAAATTTCAATAACTCACTCCAACTTTCACACAACCATTCTCAAAACCATTGACACACCCATACCAGTACTTACAGACCCACTCACTGATCCATAAATCTACACACACATCCACTCACTCACTCATACATCCACTGATGTATGCACTCATACACCCATACAGCCACTCATTCACGCAATATTTGTGAAGACGTTGATGGTCGCGATGTCCCCGCGATGGTACATAGGGAGATGTGCTGGCGGTCGAGGCATTGTCGCAAATATCATGCATGATTAAAAAAAATCTGTTTTGGACTCAGAAGTTGTGTCCCTAGCAACCCCATTTCTCAACCATAGGGTCAGAGTATCTCCAACCTGTCCCCTTATATGGACTTTCATACAGATTTTCTGCCCTGGGAACCATTCCTATTACATAAAATGGGGGCTGCAACTTTTTATTCAGATTACATTCAGCCAATCAGAGCATTCCCGTTGGCGTGTGCATTCTCGATTCATCAGGAAACCACTTCGAAATATCTGCAGCCAGAGATATTACTATAATTTTAAACTTACATTTCTCAAGAAGTACTGAATGGATTTATACCAAATAAGCAATAGGCACTTCCTTGAACTAACATCTACCTCCCGGCCTAATTTGGTGTAAGTCCGTTCAGCGGTTCAGGCTGTAGATGTGGGAAAAGATTCCTATGAGAATTAACATTACAAACGCAACCTTATTTCGCGCCCCAAATTCTCAGACCCCCTGCACGCATCACCCCCAAACTTTCTATAACAATGGTAGCCATCGTGATGCTTTTTTAGGAAAATGTCATGCATATTGGTCAAATAACGCCAAGTCAATAATATTTTTCCTATGGAAACTAGGTCCTAACTATAACTACCAGCTGGCGGCTGCCAGTAGGATATATATATATATGAGATCAGTACAAAGAAAGATTATGAAATGGCGAATAGCAAGTTCTTTGACCGGCTGGAAGACTGGATGGACAGGGGCTTACTTGAAGTAGAAGAATACAATTTTCTTAAATGTAAATACCCGAAAACTTCCAGCGCTCTACCTCCTCCCAAAAGTACATAAGAGTATGACAAACCCCCCTGGAAGACCCATTGTTTCTTCCAGGGGAAGTTGTCTTGAACACACATCTAGGTATGTTGATTTTTATTTGCAGCCTCTAGTACAAAGCTTACCTTCGTATTTGAAAGATTCTGGCGATTTTGTACGACTAATTGACACAATTGAGTGGCATCCGGGATGCCTACTTATGACTTTAGATGTTAACAGCCTTTATACCAGTATTCCCCATGAAAAGGGAGTCGACGCATGCCGACAATTTTTGAATACAAGATCCTTATCTTTCTTTTATCATACAGAAATGATTTTGGAGATGATTTTGACCTGTCTTACGAACAATTTTTTCTTGTTTGATGGAACTGTCTACCGTCAAATCCTTGGTACAGCGATGGGCACTTGTTTCTCCCCCAGCTAAATGTGCAATCAGTGCCGTGTGACATTTTAGGGCCACATTACTTTTGCAAAGTCCTTCTATCCTAGCCTGCAGTAAAATTTGTCATAGCATACACAATGCACTTCATCATTATATGAATGGTGCAGTAGTTGCTCTTTGCTAAGGCACCCACTGAACCTATTTTCAATGCACTGGAAAGAAAAGGATGTCCTGCTTACTGACGCAAAACTATCTTTTTTTAACTTCCCTAGAATGGGGGAATAGAGGCTATGGTAATTATTGGTCTCACACTAGGCAATCCAGAATTTCCCCACTATCTCTCCCCTCTTTTAAAAATATAGAAAGGCTGTCCCTTCCCTAATAAGAACAAAAAGCTTTCGGAGTGATTGGTATTTCCTCACGTGCCTTTAAATTCGATAGTGGCAACACTGGTCGAACTGCTGAACAGTGGTTTGTGGAAGTATATAAAAACAATTTGCCATTATGCCTTCAATTCTATGCTAATAAACATTAACCAGCGATGAGAAACAGTATTATAAACGCTGCCAGAACCACGAATGGCCTTAACAACCAAAGCGTCTTAACAAAGATAGTCTTTAAAACAACATTATTTAACCACAAATATGCCTTTACCACAAATTACTTTACAATGAAAATATAATTAATTTGCAGGTAAGAGTAATAAATATATATATATATTCACTGAAAAAGCCAAAGGTTACAGGGACATCATAGTTAAGCTGATATTTCACTCGTACAAAACCAGAGAAATTCAGCAGTTTTAGTTAGCTGAGCTAACTATAACTTGCACCCCGCAATGTACTTCTTATGACCTAACCATATTGCATCACTCATGACATGGTCAGTGACATCACTGATGGCATCTCAAATGAAATAACTGATGACATTACTTATGACATCATCTACAGAATCTCTGATGTAACAATCACACCCCATGTAAAATTTCAATAACTCACTCCAACTTTCACACAACCATTCTCAAAACCATTGACACACCCATACCAGTACTTACAGACCCACTCACTGATCCATATGTCTACACACACATCCACTCACTCACTCATACATCCACTGATGTATGCACTCATACACCCATACAGCCACTCATTCACGCAATATTTGTGAAGACGTTGATGGTCGCGATGTCCCCGCGATGGTACATAGGGAGATGTGCTGGCGGTCGTGGCATTGTCGCAAATATCATGCATGATTAAAAAAAATCTGTTTTGGACTAAGAAGTTGTGTCCCTAGCAACCCCATTTCTCAACCATAGGGTCAGAGTATCTCCAACCTGTCCCCTTATATGGACTTTCATACAGATTTTCAGCCCTGGGAACCATTCCTATTACATAAAATGGGGTCTGCAACTTTTTATTCAGATTACATTCAGCCAATCAGAGCATTCCCGTTGGCGTGTGCATTCTCGATTCATCAGGAAACCACTTCGAAATATCTGCAGCCAGAGATATTACTATAATTTTAAACTTACATTTCTCAAGAACTACTGAATGGATTTATACCAAATAAGCAATAGGCACTTCCTTGAACTAACATCTACCTCCCGGCCTAATTTGGTGTATGTCCGTTCAGCGGTTCAGGCTGTAGATGTGGGAAAAGATTCCTATGAGAATTAACATTACAAACGCAACCTTATTTCACGCCCCAAATTCTCAGACCCCCTGCACGCATCACCCCCAAACTTTCTATAACAATGGTAGCCATCGTGATGCTTTTTTAGGAAAATGTCATGCATATTGGTCAAATAACGCCAAGTCAATAATATTTTTCCTATGGAAACTAGGTCCTAACTATAACTACCTGCTGGCGCCTGCCAGTAGGATATATATATGTATGAGATCAGTACAAAGAAAGATTATGAAATGGCGAATAGCAAGTTCTTTGACCGGCTGGAAGACTGGATGGACAGGGGCTTACTTGAAGTAGAAGAATACAATTTTCTTAAATGTAAATACCCGAAAACTTCCAGCGCTCTATCTCCTCCCAAAAGTACATAAGAGTATGACAAACCCCCCTGGAAGACCCATTGTTTCTTCCAGGGGAATTTGTCTTGAACACACATCTAGGTATGTTGATTTTTATTTGCAGCCTCTAGTACAAAGCTTACCTTCGTATTTGAAAGATTCTGGCGATTTTGTACGACTAATTGACACAATTGAGTGGCATCCGGGATGCCTACTTATGACTTTAGATGTTAACAGCCTTTATACAAGTATTCCCCGTGAAAAGGGAGTTGACGCATGCCGACAATTTTTGAATACAAGATCCTTATCTTTCTTTTATCATACAGAAATGATTTTGGAGATGATTTTGACCTGTCTTACGAACAATTTTTTCTTGTTTGATGGAACTGTCTACCGTCAAATCCTTGGTACAGCGATGGGCACTTGTTTCTCCCCCAGCTTTGCGGGGTTGTACCTGGGCTGGTGGGAGGAGCAAGTGGCATTGCAACAATATAAAACACATGTAAAAACCTGGGTAAGATACATTGATGATATTTTTTGTGTGTGGGATGGCAGCAGAGAGGAAGCAGAGGAATGTGTTGATATTCTAAAAATTAATGATTTTAATTTGACATTTACAAGTCATATTGACTTGGAAAGAAGCAAATTCCTCGATCTCTTAGTTGGCATAAGAGATGACCAAACTCTATCGAAAAAAGACAGCAGGCAATAGCCTGCTCCATGCGCGTAGTTGTCACCCTGATAGTCTCATAAAAAGTATCCCCCTGGGTGAGCTACTACGAGCAAAACGAAATTGCAGTATCGAGGAAGATTTTATGGCAGAAAGTAAAATCATGTGTGAAAGATTTAGAGACAGAGGCTACAATACTAAATGTATTGAAACAGCTTTATTTGAGGCCCAGACCAGAGACAGGGCCATGCTAATTAAACCTAAAGAAACACATGAAAATGAAATGACAGGATTGTTTGATGACAAAGAAACAGTACGGTTTATAACTACTTTCAACCAGCAGTCTTGGAATGTCAAAGGAGCATTAAAAACATTTTGGGGATACATACCGTAAAGCCAAATCTCTAAAAGACTCACTCTGTCAAGCAGTAACATGGACAGCCAAAAAGAAGAATGATATTCAAGGTTTCTTCACATGTCGGCAATGTAAAGCCTGTAAATATAGTCACAATATTAAGGAAGTACAATTGTCATCTTACTGTAAACCTTTCAAAATTGTAAAACACTATTCCTGCAATACAGAATTTGTTGTATATGCCCTTAGGTGTCCATGTGATAAGTACTACTTCGGTAGTACCATTCATAAAGCCAAAAAACGAATCCTTGAACACCTAAGGGCAATTAAGAACAACGATAAACAATACCCAATAGCAAGGCATTTTTACACTCACCATAAGGGTGATAATATACTTCTATCCTTCTGCGTTCTTGATAAAATTCCGATCAGAATAAGAGGAGGGGATAGAGTACAAGAACTTAGACGATTGGAATCAAAATGTATTATCAAGTATCTCACTCTACAACAGAGAATTTTGCACCCACACTTACATCCATACAGAGACGTTCACACCCATTCACAAACCCATATAAAGACTCTTATACCCACAGTTACACCTATATAGATATTTTTACACCAACTCGCATCTCAATACTGATCTTCACACACCCACTTTAACACCTATGTAGACACTGTACATCCATTCACAAACCCATGCAGAGACTCTCACACCCACTCTTACATCTATATAGACAGTGTAACACCCATTCACAAACCCATATAGTGACTCACACATCCACACTTACACCTATATAGACACTTTTACATCCACTCACATATCCATGTAGACCTTCTCACATCCACTCTTACACCTATGGAGAAATTGTTACACCTATTCACAAACCCAGCGCAGGGCTTGCAACAATGACTAGGGTGATCTGGGCATGGTTCAGTCCATGTCTGGACAAGGAAGTGACTAATGTGTGTGCCCCTTTTGTAGTGTCTACGGCACCCGGAACACAATAGGCAATGTAGCACACTGTGACTGGCATTCCACTAGATGAGCATCATTGATGTAAGGGAAATCAATGTCCCTACATCCATCCATGCATTCATACATGAATGATGAAAGACATGACACAGCAGTGCGTTACTGGATGTTTATTGCACATCCAGTGGAGTTTTGCAGCTGGAGCGGTACAGGGCCATGTCAAGCACACTATGCAATATGGGCCCGTGAAGGGCCAGCCAGAGTCAATCCAGGGATGACAAGTACTGCAGAAGAGGAAGGGTACAGTCCGCAGTCTGGTCGTCGTGTCATTGGTCATCGAACAGGAAATGGCAGTCCATGTCACGGTCCAAGGTGAGTGCAGCGTAGTGTATCGGGGGTCAGTGGAAGGTCATGGGGCCATGTGCGGCACCAAGCAGAAACAGGCCAGGTGGCCGAAATTAATGCTAGTGCCTCCTTCTGAACTCAAACCCATCCATGTCCTTGTCCTTGGATGTGTGCTCTGCCCCACCTGTGGGTGTTGCAGTACCGCCTGCGGCACTGTGTGTCACTGACACATCAGTGGCCAGAAGAGGATTGTTGGCCACACTTTGTGGCAGTGACACATCAGGTGCCGGAGTGGATACGCCTGCCGCACTGTGTGGCACTGACACACCAGGGGGTGGAGATGTGGATGGTGTGGGGGCAGCAGCATTTGTCAACGCCATGCCTTGTGGCAGAAATGCCATGATGAGGATCTGCAGGGCATGGTAGATCCCAGCTACATTTCGCTGATGTGCAGCGATGGCTGCCAAACTTTCCGCCTCCATCAGCACCATGTCCTCCATGAGCCTCCGCATGTGTGCCAGCTCACGGCTGGCATCGCTGGAGCCACTCTGAGTGGACAGGTGTTCTCTTTGCATCATGACTCCAGCAATGTCAGTCAGGGCTTGTTGGAGACCATGGAGCGGGCCTATACACCCATGGGTGGCGTCCAGTTTGGTAGCCATGATGTCGAACCCCACCCGCATCTGCTCAGCCATCTCCCTCTGGCCCTCCAGCACACGGCATTGGGAGATTGCCGGGACTTTGGGGGCCTCCTGCTGGGTGGTCTGGGTAGTGAGTGGGGTCTCCTCGATGCAATTGGGCGGCCCTGAAACCTGGGGATGAGTTGCGGATGATGTCAATGAAGTCTTGGGGGCTTGGGTGTCGATGCTGGGGGTGTCCTCCTCATCATCAGTGAAGAGTGGCTGGGACTGCTCTGCAGGAGGTGTTGACAGTTCCCCTGCAATGTGAAGGGGATATGGTGTATTACAATGTGTCCACATGTATGTAGCCACATGGTACATGTTGACATTCAAACAGCATGGCATTGTACATTGTGACAGTCTGTAAATCAGGGCCATGACCCAGAGTCATTGTGGGTGTGCACTGTGCTCTGCTTGATTGTGCATGTGTGTCATTGTGTTCACCTCCATCCGTCCCCCCAGTACCTGGTGGTCACTCACCCTGTTGCAGTTGTGTCGTGTCCTGTCGAGCAGTATCCGGTCCCCCGACTCTAGACACAGTCTCACACTGATGACTGTCGACACCAGCTCCTTGATGTCATCCAGCATGAGCTGTGGTGCTGGGCTCCCACCTCTAGTCTGCACTGCTGCCTTCTGGTTGGCTGCGAGTTTATCCTTGGTCTTGCGCTTGATGTCAGTCCATTGCCTCTTAACCTCGTCCATTGACCTCTTGTGCTATCCGACGGCATTCACCTTGTCCACCATGTACCGCCATATTCCATTTTTGGTGCCCAATGACACATTGGAGGTGATGAACAGTTGTTGATGGTGTTCCATTACCTCCGTGACTAGGATCCTGTTTTCCTGTGGACTGAACTTCGTCTTCCTCTTCTTGTCCTTGCCCTTCCCTGTCCCTGAGGTCCCAGGCTGGTCATCTGGGGTGCTTGTGGGGTTGCGCTCATCCTCTGCGCATGCTCCTGCTGCCTCCATGGTGCTTGGGTGTTGGTCAGTTTGTGTTTGAGTGTTTTTTCTACTTTTATAGTGATTTTTCCTGCCTGCCATGTGTATATTGTAGGCCTGCCGCTGCTTATCGCTGATTTCCTCATCGCGCTTTGGCCCATCGCATGTTTTTTCACGTTGAGGTTTGTGTTTTTATCTCCGTCGAGGTGGTTGTATCACGGACGTTGGCTGCGTTTTCGGCGGACTATCGCATGGTACTGCCGTGTTGTGAATTCCACGTTGACACAGGGTTATTTTCCCGCGATAGGCTGCAATGTGTAAAGTTGCGTTAGCATTTTTTGGTGATGTTTAGCACACATTCTTGTGAATATACCCCTAAGTGTGAGTACGGTGGATGAAAGTGAGGAGGATGTTTGAAAAAAGTAAAACGAAATGTTGAAGGGGTAGAAGTAGTTGAAAATAAAGTAAAGCATATTGATCTAGGAACTATGAATAAAAAGTGCTGAAGAAAAACAAAACAGAGGTATACACCAATGTAGGGAGTGACACAAGGAGTGAAATGCTAAACTATGCAGTGAAATATTAAGGCATTTTATTATGTAAACAGTTATACAATGATATATACACAGATATGTAGATTAAGATGAGCTGGTTTATACTGATGCTTTTGCTAAGCGAGCAAGGTTTATGTAAATTTTAGTTTTCACACATAATGAGATGGGTCTGCATATCGTAAGATGAAAGCGTGCAGAGATGCACAGATTTAGTAAGCGAGAAGCAAGTTGATGTGTGCATCTGTTGGACTTGGCCCTTTTGGCAGGTTCACCCCTAAACCTTTTGCCTTTTCTGTGGCCTGATATTGGTAGTTTTTGGCCTCTGCGCACTTTAGCACTGTGGCCCAGCGTAAAGTGCGTGCGCTCTTTGAGTGCGTGTGCTGAGATTGACATGCCCTCCCATAGGAATGCATGGTAATTCTTGGTATGAGAGGAGTGCAGGGGCGAGTATGTATGACTTCGTGAGAATAAATGCTGCGCAACTGTGTGCGCAGATTTATGGTTACTGGTGGAGAAGTGGCACTTTTAGAAATTGGCCTTTCTGTGTGCTATGTGTCTGCCTGCCTGATGTGGAGTGCATGTCTGGCTTGTGAGTGACAGGAGCTGAGGGATGTGGGTGGCTCCAGGAGACAGGGTGAGTCAGCCCAGTGGTGAATAGAAAGATCTGCATGCAGATGGGAGGGAGGAGTTGCACCTAGGACCTGAATAGGGCTGTGAGTTCCCTCCACAATGCTGCTCCACCCCCTGTGGTGCATCTGATCACTGAGCCCCCACCTGACAAAGGGGAGAGGAGCTAGGCAAAACAAAGTGCTCCAAATCCCCCTAAACCAGTTCTGACTGGTATCACGACGTTGGGATTCCCCCGCTTTTTCTGCTTTTACGGCGGGTGCCCACCCCACGTCATGGCTGCGTGCTGAGTTATTAAGTAGCGGGATCCCACCCTGCGTTCTTGCTGCATCTTCGATTTATTTAAGTGGGAGCCCACCCCGCTTATCTGATTTATTATCGTCGCGGGTGCCCCACCCCGCATTTCCCGCAAAGAAGAATCACCGCCGCGGCACCCAGCCGCAGAGAAGGAGAACACCACCTGACTGTGAGCAGGGAAGGAAACAGGGAGCGGAAGAGCCGAGAGGACTTCAGCGACTGTGCGAGCAGGGTTCCCGTGTGCCTGGTGGGAGCCCTGACTGGTGACCAGAGTGAGCAGGGAATCTGCTGGTAAGAGACCTTCCCCAAAAGAGAGGGAGACGCGACAAAGGGACCAAACTGCTCAGGGAGATGACCGGAGGAGCATCCAAAGCAGCCTGGTGAGTGGGGGGTGGTGCCTCTGAGCCTGACAAGTGCCGCGATTGGCATCAGGAGAGCCTCTGTGAGTAGAGCCCCCCGTCACAGTTGTGCCCGTTCTTCGTTTTACTTCCCACTCGGCACCGTTGCGGGCCGCTGCAACGTTCTGGGCCCATCTCAAATTTCTCCTCTCCAACAAGAGGCCTGTGTTGCCCGTGCTGGCAAAATTTATTTACAGTTGCCCCGCGTGACAGTGGGCAACTACATCATTTGGGGCATATCGAGTTTCAGAGTCCCAGAGCGGGACTCCCATGTGCCCAGTGTCAGTCCTCCTTACTTGTGGGGCATTGTTTTGGGTGCCAGAGACACAGAGAGTGCCAGGGCAATTTTGATGTCGCCACAGCTGCTCAGCAGACACCGGTAGCTGCAACGTGTGGGCCATCTTTTCATTTAGAGTCCCAGAAAGGGGCAAGCTGGTGCCCATGCTCATTGTTACAGCTGCCCAGCAAGTAGTGGGCAGCTGCCACGTTTAGGTGGTGCATCTGCGCCCTTTGCTTTGCTGGTGTTGCAGTCAGCTCGGACGTTCTGGATGCATTTGAGCCCCTGTGAGAGGCCAGTTGGCCTGGGGCCAGTTTCAGTGTGTTGTGCCCCCGATTGGGGCACACTGTATTTATGGCAATTATTTCCTAAGGTGTTTATGCTTGCGAGGCCTAGTGCCCCATATGATTATTGCATAATGCATGATGCTAATGTAGTGTTATGCCTAATGAGGTTCATGCCTGATATGATTTAGGTGTTCCACCTTTTATGTTACAGTGGTGGCCTGTAATTACGGGTTGTGATCTACCTTTATTACAAGTTCTACATTTACTATTTCTACCAAGTGATGATTCTGACAGTGGTCCATGTGGCCCTGTCATGTGTATATAGTCCCCTGTAATTATTGCCCATACCCAGTTGGCACAGTGTATATTGTGTATAACCAACAAAAGAACACAGGGTATGGGGCAATAATCACTGCACCTATTGAAAATCAGGTATAGGTAATCCTAATCTAAGGGTGCCCCAGACCTGAGGCTCAATACCCCTATGCCTCCAAGGGAAATTCCCACAAATTTGAATACAACACAATGGTCCAGCACTCCACTCAAAGTAAACAATAGTCAAGTTCAACAAGATTGAGATCCATTCAGCATGTCTTTGTATAAAGCTTCTTTATTCTCAATCTTCTTAAAAAGCACACAACCGTAGCCAACGCGTTTCGGGGGTAGCTTGCTTCCCAAATTGGTGCTATCAAAATGTTAATTAGATCCCTATATAACTTTCCCCAAATATACACAACTTTGAAGAGACCCTCATTAAGCCTTTGCTGTAGGTAATTACTTTTCTTTTGTGTCAAATTTGTTTCAGCAGGTCGTTTGGATAATAATGTATATAGATGAAATTGATTGTAATTAATTTTCAAGCACATGTTCTCAGAAAATGCCAACATTGTCTACAGTAATATATTTAACAAAAACTGTTGATGTATATATAAAAATTGTATAAAGAAATTGTTCATATGTTTTTAATTGTATATATGTTTGTAAATTGTAAATATGATGTATATTTTATATACTTATTTGTAGCCCTTAAGAAGTCCTTAGGGGCGAAACGGGTTGGCTACGGTCGTGTGCTTTTTCAGAAGATTCAGAATAAAGAACCTTTATACAAAGACCTGCTGAATGGATCTCAATCTTGTTGAACTTGACTATTGTTTACTTTGAGTGGAGTGCTGGACCATTGTGTTGTATTCAGTGTATGTTGTGTGATTGCCATCTAATGTGTTTTATGATAATACAAAGGCTATTTTGGATATAACCTTGTGTGGAGTTCCTTTTGTGGTGTGCCTGGTGTGTTGCTGCTGTGTGAGGGTGTTGCAAAACGCTTTACACATTGCATCCGGGATAAGCCTGACTGCTCGTGCCAAGCTACCAAGGGGGTGAGCAGGGGTTATCATCGGTGTGTAACTCCCTTGCCCTGACTAGAGTGGTGGTCTCTGCTTGGCTATGGTGCAAGCCTTAGCCAACCAGAGATCCCATTTCTAACAGCATCCTTTCTCATACTCATTCAGAGTTCCTTTGTTCCCATTCATACTTATACAGACACTATACCCATTCACATACGAATACAGAGACTCTGACATTTCCTCATATACCCATAGAGAGACTCTCACATCTCACATACCCAATACATACACATTCACACACCATCACATACCCATTTAGACCTCCTTTATTCCCATCCACATACTCATACAGACAGTCTGACACCCATTCACCTACCCATACAGTGAGTCACACCCTCTCACATATCCACACACGGCCTCTCACATTGTCTCAAGTCCCCATGTAGACATCCTTATACTCATTCACATACCCATACAGAGACTCTCACATATCCAAACATAGACTGTCACACTGTCTCACATACCCATATAGCTCACACACTCACACATATCCAAACATAGAGTGTCACACTGCCTCACATACCCATATAGCTAATGTCACAGTCATTGACACACTCATACAGAGACTAGGCCTGTCGTTCTGTTCGCGGAAATTGCGATAATTTGACATTTTCGCGTTCCGCGGAGAGCGCGAAACTGTCAAAATTTCCGCTTTCCGCAGCTTGGCGATAATTTGTTTCTTGCTCGCGCTGTAAAATAATAAATTCTCTCGCGCGCGCGATCGCCTTACCTGAATCCCTGCGTTCGCCGACAAGTTTTCTTGATCCGGTCGCGTTCTCCATGAGATGTTGGATTGTTTTTAGCCATTTGCGCTGTCTCGCGACAGTTCGCGCCCGCAGTGACATCAAGCGTCGCGCGATCACGTCTTTCTTCTCGCGATCATGCACCGCGAGACAACTCAAAACAAGATGCCCGCGCCCGCGAGCAACCACATGGGTAAGTTGGCGACCCGCAACCATGCAGAAAATCTCGCGAAAAATGCAGGAAAAAAAATTCTGCATCTTCGCGATATTTCCGCTTGTTTGCGATAATTTTAAACATTTTCGCGATAATTTGCGAAAGTGGATTTCGCAAATTCCGCCCCCACCCCTAACAGAGACTCAGATATCCTCACAGATATACATGTGGACACTCTTATACCCATATACTTACCCATAGAGAGACTCTCACACCCTCTCACATTCCTATGCATAGACTGTCACACCCTTTCACACACCCACACAGAAAGTATCATAGCCATCCACATACCCATACAGTTTCACATACTGTCACATACCCATATAGACACACCTATTCCCATGCACATACCTATACAGAAACTCACATACCCATATATAGATTGACACACCTTGTTACATACCCATAACCATTGAGATACGCATACAGACACTCTCACATAGCTATGCACAAACTCTGACGCCCTTTGCTGTACTCATTGAGACCTCCTTTATTACCATTCACATATGTATACAGACAGCATGACACCCTGTCACACACTCATACAGACCCTGATATACCTTCTCACATACCCGTACAGACACTGTTATAATCTTTCACATATTGATACAGAGACTGGCATTCTCTTCAATACCTATACAGTGACTCTGACACCCTCTCAGATACCCATTTAGATACCCGTCTACCCATTCATATGCTCATACACAGACTCTCACACCCTCTCACATACCCATATAGACTGTCATACCATGTCTCATACCCATACAGGCTCACTTATACTTATTCACATACCTATACAGATACTTTAACCCCCTCTCACATATGCATATAGACACCCTTAAAATCATTTATATTTCTGTTGACAGGACTCTGATGTTCTTTCTTATACTAATTCAGATCTCCTTTATTGCCATTCACCAGCTTCTACAGAAAGTGTGAAATCCATTCACATACTGATAAAGATACTCATACACACTCTCACATACTCAGAGATACTGTTATACTCTTTCACATACTGATACACAGATTCTAATATCCTGTTTTAGACCCATAGAGACAATCTCATACCTTCTCACATACCCATATGTACTGCCACACCCTGTCACATACACACTCAGGCCTCCTTTATCCCATCCACATACTCATACAGACAGTCTGATACCCATTTAGATACCCATGCAGAGACTCTCACACCTTCTCACATACCCATGCATAGACTGTCACACCCTCTCACATATGTGGTCCAGAACAAACAGGCCAAGCTCCAGGGCATGGGGTCCCTGGGGCCAAAAATGGCCTAGAAGTGGGGACACTTGCCCCCCTCCAGAAATGGAATAGGCAGGCCCTGGAGGATTGTGTCCCAAGGCCAAAATCACCCAGGGGGCCACACAACCCCCCTCGCTGAAAAGACATTTTTAAAAATGGCCAAGCCCCAGGGGATGTGGTCCCTGGGGCCAAAATAGGCCTCTGGAAGGAGGCAGCGTGGCCCCCAACCCTGAAAAGATTCTTTTTTTTAAATGGGCAAGCCCCAGGAATAAAGCCCCATGGGCCGAAATCAGCCCGGGGAGGGTGGTCACGCGGCGCCCCTTCCTAAAAATGGCCCAGAAAGAGGGCCACACGACTCCCTTCACTTTAAAAATGAATAAAAAAGCCCAGCCCTGGGGATGGGGTCCCCAGGGCATATATCAGCCTCAGGGGGGGGCCACACAGCCCGTTCCCTTTTTAGGAAAAAAAAAATTAGGCCCCGGGGATGGAGTCCCCGTAGCCCATGGGAAGGGGGTCTACACAGCCTCATTCCTAAATCTTTTTTTAAAAACTGCAATTCGCCAAAAGCCCCGCCCCCTTTCACTACTACTCTGCAAGCACGCCTCCTGGCGCGCTCTCGGTTGGGGAATGAATTTCCCATTGCTACTGTGGGTCCTTAGGGGCCAACTAGCCCACCTGTAACCACACAGTTGGATTGTTGAAAGGTGGTAGGAGGCCAGGCCCCTTTTGACACCACTCTGTAAACACACTGCTTGGTGCACAGCTGGTGGGGTGATGAGGTCCCCTTGTGTCCTGAGGCCCTCAGGACTAAAGTGGACTTCATCCTCCAAGCAGCAGTTCACCAGAAGGAGCATTTGCAGAGTGGTGTAAAGAGGGGGTGTGGCCACTAACGACCTCTCAGCAATCCAGCTATGTGGGGCTTACTGGAGGTAACAGGAGGGTTCGTTGGCACCGAGTGACCCTCAAGAGGCAAGGGTTCTTCATCCCTCAACCAAGAGCATGCCAAGAGGTGTGTTCGCAGAGTGGTGGAGAAAGGGGGTGGCCTGTGACAACCTCACCGCAATCCCACTCTGTGGGGCTTACTGGAGGTAACACATAGGCTAGTTGGCCCCTAACGACACCCAGCTGCGAAGGGGATGTCATCCCCCAAACAAGAGCACACCAGGAGGTGCGTTTGCAGAGTGGTGAACAAAGGGGCATGGCCTGGTATTACAGCTCAGCAATCCTGCTGTGTGGGACTTACTGGAGGTAACAGGAGGGGTATTTGGCCCTCAAGGATGTCCTTGGGGGCCAACTTCTCCTCCTGTTACCTCCAGTAAGTCCCACACAGTGGGATTGCTAAGAGGTTTTCGAAAGCCACACCGCTTTTCTCTACTACTCTGCAAAGTGCCTCATGGCGCACACCTTGTTGGGGGATAAAGTCCACTTTACTCCTGAGAGACCTTGGGCACCAAGAAGCCCTCCTGGTACCGCCTGTAAGTCCTATGCAGCAGAGTTCTTGAGCGCTGTTTCCAGTGACTGTGAGTGTTTTTTTTAAAGTTTATGAGTGTTAAATATATATACCAAGGTATATTGGTGAATCTGTGGGTTTATGATTGACTGTATGAATGACTCGGTGTGTGCATGACTGACTGTATTAGTGAGTGCTTAGGTGTCTCAGTGAATGTATGGTTGAGTGACTGGTTATATGAATGTGTATCTGTCTGTCAGTTAATATCTAAGTGGGTGTATGAGTGCGTTAGTGGGTATGTGAATGGCTGAATGGGTAATTGATTGGTTGTCTGACTACATCTCTGGTTGTCTGGGTGTCTGTTTGTGGGTGAGAAGGTATGTGACTGCCTGTATGGATCAGTGATTGGGTGAGTCAGGTACTATTGCATGTGTGAAAAGTTGTATGGGTGAGTGAATGTCTGTATTGCTGTGTCAGTGATTGAGTGCATGTGTATGTATAAGTGCATTTGCCAGTATGGGTGAGTAACTGAGTATGTGAAAGGCAGTATACATGAGTGACAGGGTATATGAGTGACTGTATGTGTGAGTGAGTGAATGTGAGAGTGGCTATATAGATGAGTGCATGCTTCTGTCAGTGAGTGTAGAGGTGAGTATCCCTATTTCTCTGAGTAAGTAAGTGTGTGGGTGTGTAACTATTTGGGTGAGTAAGTGGCTGTATGATTGACTGTATGGGTGAGTATCTAGGTGTTTAAGCAGTTTTATGGGTGGAGAGGTGTGGCTCACTGGTTAGAGGCGGCAGATCCGCAAGCAGAGAATCGGCCAGGGACCAGGGTTCAATTCCCGACGCGGCAGGGTCGTGGACCAGGGTCAAAACGGACTTGATAATTCTCGCCTCGGTACCTACTCTAACCAGGAACACACTCGGCAACTCTGGGCATTAGCTTGCCTCATCTCCACAACGGCCCCCCACATTCGCCGGGGATGCCTGGTTTCACCTTGGAGATACCCAGGAGGGACCATCTCACAGGGATAGCCAGGACGGGTTCCCCAGCGGTCTACAGCGCCACGACGCCTCAGGGCAGCAGTGCGCTTTACAAGACACATACATTTACATTTACATTTACTCACTCAGTGTGCCAGCACCTATATGACTGTGTGAGTGGATATACCAAGGGCTGTATTAGTGAGTGAGTGGATCTATGAGTGGCAGTATGGGTGAGCGAGTGGGTGTGTGTGTGTATAGATCAATGATTCAGTGAGTGGGCGTGTAAGTACTGGTATGGCTTTGTGAATGGGTTTGTGAATGGTGGTATGGAAGCAACAGTATGTGTATAAAAGATTTGACAGTGATGTGAGTGGGTGCTTCTTCAGTAACATGGTGAGACTTACAACAGTGACATGGGAATGGTTGCTGTTTTATATTTGGCTAGTCCCAACATTCTGAGCAGTCAGTGAATAGTGAAGCTGGTAGAGAAAAGTGAGGTTTAAGACATGTTGGCAGAGGGATTAGGAATTAGGCTACTTTGCATGAGTCTCTAAAACTACCCATGCACTCATTCAATGACCCATGCACTACCTTTGCACTCATGCATTCACTGAGGCGCAAACCAATGGGCTCATCCAATCATTCAAACACTATCCTTGCACTCACTTTTGTCTGGCAGCTTCAATATTTACTGACTGCTCAGAATGTTGGGCCTAGCCAAACATGAAACAGCAACCCTACCCAAGTCACTGTTGTAAGTCTCACCATGTTTCTGCACCTCTCTTTCTTCTTTCTGACCTCTCTTGCTTCTTTCTGCACATTTCTTCCTCTTTCTTCACCTCTCTTGCTTCTTTCTGCACCGCTCTTGCTTCTTTCTGCACCCCTGTTGCCTCTTTCTGTACCCCTCTTTCATCTTTCCACACTTCTCTTGTTTCTTTCTGTATCTCTCTTGTTTCTTTCTGCACATTTCTTCCTCTTTCTGTACTTCTCTTGCATCTTTCTGTACCTCTTGCTTCTTTCTGCACCTCTCTTGCCTCGTTCTGTATTTCTCTTGCCTCTTTATGCACATTTCTTCCTCTTTCTGGAATTCGCTTGCTTCTTTATGCACTTCTCTTGCTTCTTTCTATGCCTTTCTTCTTCTTTCTACATCTTTCTTCCTTTTTCTGCAGTTTTCTTGCTTCTTTCTGTACTTCTCTTGCCTCTTTCTGCTTCTCTCTTGCCTTCTTTCTGCACCTATCTTGGTCTTTCTGCACCGCTCTTGCTTCTTTCTGTACCTCTCTTGCCTCTTTCTACACTTATATACCTTCTTTCTATACCTCTCTTGCTTCGTTCCGAAACCTATCTTGCTTCTTTTATCACTTCTCTTTCCCCTTTCTGCACTCTTGGTTCTTTCTGTACCTTCCTTCCTCTTTCTGCACTTCTCTTGCCTCTTTCTGCCTTTATCTTGCTTATTTCTGTACCTTTTTCCTCTTTTTGCACTTCTCTTGCTTAGTTCTGCACTTATCTTGCCTTTTTCTGCACTTCTCTTGCTTCTTTCTGCACATTTCTTCCTCTTTCTGCACTTCTCTTGCCTCTTTACAGGGATGGTATAGTTAGGAATTAGCATTTAAAAAAACCATAGAAATTCACAGAAAAAAATACAGGTTTCAGTGACTTTATAGGTAGGAATTAGCAGTTAAAAAACCTTAGAAATGCACTGAAATAAACACATGTTTTAGGGACATTACATTTAGGAATTAGCATTTAAAGAATCTTAGATATTCACTGAAAAATACACAGGTTTCAGGGACGTTATGGTTAGGCTGACATTTAACTTGTGAAAAACCAGAGAAATTGAGCTGTTGTAGTTAACTGAGCTAACTAAAACGCACGCCCCGCAATGCAATACTGATAATATCACATATTACATCACTCATGACATGGTCAGTGATAGCACTGATGACATCACTGATGAGATCATCCACATAATCTCTGATGCACCTACTCACACCCCAATATAACTTATTTACACCCACTACAAATTTCAGACTACCATTCTTGAAACTATTGACACACCAACACCAGTACTTATATACCCACTCACTGATTCATATGACTACATACACATCCACTCACTCACCCATTCAGGTACCCATACAGCCTGTCACTCGCCAATACAGCCACTGAAATATCCACTCATACACCCATACACCCATGCAGCTACTCATATACCATCAGTCACACCTAGAGCTACTCACACACCTACTCAATCACCCAAACACTCAATCATACAGCCACTTACTCACTCATATAGCAACACACACACACTCACTACTCATACAGATACTAAGTTTATACAGTTGCTGACACAAGCACACACTCACCCATAAAGTCACTTTCACAATCACTCACTCACACATACAGTCACTTATACACTCCAACACTCACATCTACTGCCTTTCACATATGCAGTTACTTACCAATATACCACTGAGACATCCATTCACTCACAGACACAGCCATACGTACACTCCCTCGCCCATACAGTCCCTCACAGACACTCTCATGAACCCATGCATCCAGGGATTTGCCCACTCATACATCCATGCAGGAATTCACATACCCCCTCACCCACCTGAGCAGACACTCAGGCACCCATACAGGTACTCAGGCAACCAATCAATAACCCATATATACACTCATGTACATAATCACCAACCCATGCAGCCACTTACACACCAACTCTCAGACTGATACACACATTCACACAGATTAGTCACTCACCAATACATTCAGTAAAAAACGTTTAATCACTCACTTAGACAGTCAGTGACGCACCCACTCAATCATCCACACAGATACTCATACACCCACTCATTCTTCAAATACACCTTGGCGTATATATATATATATATAATATTATATATATATATATATATATATATATATATATTCACTTAAAAAACCATAGGTTTCACACATGTTATAGTTAGCTGGACATTTCACTCGTGAAAAACCATTGAAATTCCCCCGTTATAGTTAGTGCAGGCAACTATAACTCACGCGACCGCAATCCTCTGCTGATGACGTCAGATATTACATCACTGATGACATATGTGTCTTTCTGAAAAAAAAATATTTGTAATATATGTATAGCTAAAGATTAATGGAAGAAGACATGGGTAAATAAGTGTCTAAATACAGTGATGTAATATCTGACGTCATCAGCAGAGGATTGTGGTCGCGCCCACTTTACGCAGTTAGTGCCGTGCACGCACGGTGGGCACGCGGTGCGCTATGCGCACCGCGTGCCCACGTTACGCTGGATGGGCCATGTACGCACGATGCGCTTCGCGCACCGTGCGCACATGGAGGGCATATTATGCGCTTCGTTGTGCAAGGTAAACTTTTACATTTTCATTAATTATATATGCCATGAACAATTGGTGCCCTTCGGGCACCATTAGCACATGGGGTGGGGAGAGTATGGTTGACTTTTTTTTTTTTAATTATTTTTTGCCGTACGCGTACGGTAAGCGTAATCGGCGATTTTTTGAAAAATTTTTTTTTTGACTTTTTGCCCTTGGGGGTTCTTTGGGGACACCTTCATCAAGGCTAGGTGCTTAGGAGCTGTCTAAACAGCCCCTTTACATGTTTTTTCCCTTAGTTTTTACTCCTCCCCTCAGAGTGAGAGAGAGAAAATGGCGGTCGCAGCTTCCTGGTTTCGACCGATTCGAATGTTTACTAAGATCTAACAGCCAATCAGAATCGCGCTCGCGCACGTCACCGTATGCGTACGGTAAGCTTACCGTAAGCGCACGGTAAGCGCACCGTAAGCTGCCACAGATATATATATTGATTTAAATGCTATTTTCTCAGGAACTACTGAACAGATTAACACCACACCTACAAAAGGCACTTCCTTGACCTGAGGACTACCTCTCTGCCAAATTTCAAGTAACTCTGTTCAGCCGTTCGGGCTGTAGCTGTGTCTAAAGGTCCTATGGAAAAATGCATGGGAAAAACGCGTTTTGGGACCCCCCTTTTTTCTCAGCCCCCGCTTGACGAATCCCCCGAGACTTTCAGGGTAGGAGCGGAGCGTAGCGCCCCACCTATTTTGAACATTTCGCGAGGATTCGTCGACCGGCGCCAAAGATATTCCAAATAGAATGTTGCGGATTTCCTATGGAAACAGGGTCCTAACTATAACTACCTACTGGCGACCGCCAGTAGGTAATATATATATATATATAACATTCTTACACTTTTTAGAAACAGTCACTGGATGATGTCATCAGTGATGTCATCAGTGATGTCACTGACCATGTCATGAGTGATGTAATATGTGATGTCATCAGCAGTCCACTGTGGGGGCACGAGTTATCGTTAGCTTTATACTTACCTTTAGATTTTGAAAAGAATAAAGAAACTATAGCAGTAAATAAAGATATTGCAGAACATCTTATTATTTTAGTAAATGGTGTTCCAACAAAGAATAGAGGAATATGGCAAGAGTTAGTAGATATTAGTAAGGTTAAAAAAGCAACATTATTCCTAGAAAAAAATTATATTTATATTTACTATAAAAATATTGATGTTGCTGAAAATTTAACTTGTATATAGGTTGAGATGTTAGCATCAAGTGGACAGATTGAAAAAGTGGATCAATCCAGATGAAACAAGCAAAAGGACTTACTTTAAGTGTATGGGAAAACATGTTAGAAGCTTGCTACTTTCCACAACTGTTTCCCAGTAGAGCAGGGGGCTGCTATGATGACCATGCTGTGCAGATACCAGCAGCTGAATACCACTCCTCACTACTATATTCAGAGGATCCAAGATTTATTTAGTGCATTCTGTATATATTCCATCTTCTGTTTGAAAGTGACTTGTTGGGGCTTTTGTATGCTGTGAATCAAATATCGAAGATGTGTTCATCTTCAAAATCTCAAAGCAAATTTGTTGATAAATTTAAGAAAAAGATGAAAACTTAGAATACAATTTAATTAATTTTGATGGCGTGCCAACGTGGCATCAACAAGTCTTGGTATCATCAAACTGAAATGCATGCTGAGAAATTTGGGTGTGCAAACATAGTGCACACCCAAACATGTGCTTTCCACGCAAGCGCAGCGGACGAGCGCAGCGGGAGCGCCGACTGCGTGCCGAAGTCGCGCACAAGTCAAGCCCGTCTGCGCCCGTCCGCGACCAGCCGGGACCCGGGGCCACAAACCCTGGCACCCACCCAACTCAGAGTAGGACTTATAGCGTGGCGGCCTTACACAGCATAGGCAGGACTGCCACGTCCCAGTGTTCTCATATCTCTGATCCCACAGAGCTACCCGCCCGATGTCCAGGGTGCAAACACTTCTTCCGCAAACCTTCATTGGCCACGACACAAAAGTACAGGATGTATGTGCTCAATTGCCGATCCCTACCAAAACACAGCACACAGATTGCCCTGTTGCTTGAGGAGCAAAAGCCAGACGTGGTTTTCTTGACTGAAACCTGGCTCACTGTTCATTCTGAGCCAGACGTGGTGTTAGCTCTACCCGGAGGCTATCATATCTTTAGACTGGATAGACAGGTAGGGAGAGGCGGAGGTCTGGCAATTATATTGAAGAACCAATACCGATGCCGCACTACTGCAGAAACTATCTCTGAATGCGAGAGTGTAGCTTTTTGCATAGAGTTTAACGCAAACAGCTCCTTTTCGGGCACCCTGATCTACCGCCCCCCTGAGCCTGTAAAAATATTCCACAGGTCTCTTCCTGAAATTATAGCTGAAAGAATTCTTTCTTCCGCTACCTACACGATTCTAGGGGATCTGAATCTTCATTTTAACTCCCCGTCAGACCACATTGCTCAGGAACTTTTAGACGACCTAGAAGCTCTCCAACTGTCCCAGCTGGTTGCAGCCCCGACCCATGAAAGAGGTAACTTACTGGACCCCATATTCAGTAATTGCCCGGATATAATTGTTGACCAACCCATCCCTCTTCCATGGACAGACCATTTTTTGGTCTCATTCACCTGGATCTCATCTAAAATCTCCAAAGTACCTCCGCAAGCCATCACCAGGAGGAACTGGTCTAAACTCCCTTTGGAAACCTGGCTGCACAACCTGGACGCCACGCGCCCAGCACCCTGTCGAGACCCTAATATGGCAAATGTCAACTATGAAAGTTGGATCAATCACTCGTTAAACTTGATCCTCCCGCTTCATAGATCCTCCTCGAAGAGACTACAGAAATCTGCTCCCTGGTTCTCTGACTCTCTAAGACAGTTAAAGCGCCGCTGCAGGCAACGAGAGAGAGCCTGGCGTTTAGATTTCCTTCCAGACAAAAAGGTCGCATATAAAGAGGCGATTAAAGCCTACAGAGAAGGGATTAGAGCGGCCCAGGCAACCCACTATGCTGAGAAAATTTTAGGAGCAAAATCAAAACCCAAAGAAATCTTTCAAATTATAAAGCAATGTACTAGTACCAACACGGCATCCCCTCCTAAAAAAACCCAGGACCAATGCAACGAGCTTGCAGATTTCTTCTACAATAAAGTCTTAAAAATGTATTCTTCTTTTGCAATTACAGCAACAACTACGGACGTGATTAATCCTCCGCCTCCTAGTTCACCCTGCCACCCTGATCAGCCTTGTCTCGATCACTTCCCTCCGCTTGACCTCGACACTTTAAGTAAAGTGGCTCGACAGGTCAAGTCAGGCTCTCCCTGTGATCCCGCCCCCCCAGAAGTACTGATGCAGGCTAGTAAAGCCACCCTGCCTGTGGTGCTGGATCTTCTGAATTCGTCAATTTCTGCCTGCTCTGTCCCTACAGCTTGGAAGCAAGCCATGGTACGGGCGCTACTGAAGAAACCTAGCCTAGACCCAGATGATCACTCCAGTTACCGCCCCATCTCACTGCTTCCCTGGGCCAGTAAGGTACTAGAGAAATATATAAATGCACAGCTGGTTCAGTTCCTGGAAGAGCACTCTCTACTACACATATCTCAGACAGGCTTCAGACCAAACCATGGTACGGAAACCGCCTTGTTAGCGGTCACCGAAGCAGCTAGAAGGATACTGGATCAGGGAGGATCAGTGGCAGTGATCCTCCTTGATCTAAGTGCTGCCTTCGATACGGTCAGCTATACCACCCTGCTGGACCGTCTCCATAACATCGGAGTTTCAGGTGATGCTTTAAGGTGGTTTGATTTCTTCCTGTCTGGGAGGTCGTTTCAGATCTTCGACGGTGAGACAACGTCCTCTATCAAACCCCTGAGCTGTGGAGTACCACAGGGCTCCTCCCTAAGCCCGGTCTTGTTCAACGTGTACATGGGGCCGCTGGCGGACGTCGTCGAACCGTATGGCATTAAAATGGTGTCATACGCCGACGACACCCAGCTCGTGGTCTCGCTGACAACCGGGAATGACAGGTACTCCCCAACTAATCTGTTAAAATGCTTAGAGGATGTTAAGGGATGGATGACCACCTCCTCCCTCAAACTAAATGGAGAAAAGACGGAGCTCATGCTCCTTGGTCCAACCTCTCCGGTACCCTTCACCTCCCTGTGGCCCAGTACTCTGGGACCCCCCCCCATCCCCTAAGGAAAGTGTTAAAAGCCTGGGAGTATGGCTGGACAATAAACTTTCCTTTTCCACCCAAGCCAAAAAACTGTCCGCCTCATGCTTTGGTTTACTTAGAGTCTTGAGGAAGGTTCTCCCGCTACTTCCCTTAGAGGCAAAAAAGGTGGCTGTACAAGGTCTCATACAGTCTCGCCTGGACTCGAACAATGCCCTATATGTGGGGGCTCCTGAGATGACTTTCCGAAAACTGCAGGTTGTGCAAAATTGTGCAGCACGCTCTCTGTTGAAAGTCCCGCGTACCCAGTCGGCTAGACCTGCCTTAAAAAGTCTCCACTGGTTGCCGGTGAGGCAGCGAGTGGCCTTTAAGGCACTGTGCCTGTCGCACCGTGCTTTCTGGAAAACTGGCCCAGCTATTAATAACGACCTTGTCACCCCCTACCACCCTAACAGGAATCTTCGGTCTACAGAGGCGTTCCTTGCCGTCATTCCCAGAGTGAAGCGAGCCAGGTCGGGGGGTAGGCTGTTCTCTTTGAATGCCGCCAGGCTGTGGAATGCTCTTCCCCTCTCACTTCGCTCCAATCCAGATCTTTTCTCATTTCGTAAAAACCTGAAGACACTGCTGTTCGCTAAATCCTGCGTATCTTAGCTCCTTCATCTTTCACCTCTCTGATCAACTTAGCGCTTGGACGCCTGCGGGCAGCAATCGCGCTTAATAAATACTTTTACAATTACAATTACAATAGTGTGTTGCACTTAGTTGTGCTGAATATGCATGGGATAGACTGCTTGAATTTTCAAGAGAGGTAAACTCAAACATTGAGGACATTAATGCAAAGACAGCAGGAGAACTTTCTTTTTTAGATCATGCTAATGTTTGCAGATATTTTAACCTCAGGCTTCAAGCCACATTATCTTTTATCTGCAAAAAAGTGAGCCTCCTCTTGGTGAAATAACTAATTTCTTCTGGCATAAAGGGGACCAAGTAAGAGGTGCTCCTCATATTCACTTACTGTTATGGATAAAAGATGCTCCCATATCTGGAACAGAAAGTAACGAATCTGTGCTGTTTTTCATACCACAGTATGTGACATGCGCCATTCCAAAACATACTACTGACAAAGGCCTCAAAGAAAAAGACCTACATTTCTAAACACATGTATGTGGAATGCACTGTCATCGAAAACACATAAGCAAAAGAAGTTTTTTCCAAGCTGTTGTTCCGGCATTCCATGACCAGTTATTTCACAAGGAAGAGTCAACAGCTTTTTGTCTCGAGTGAGACATACAGTAACACAGAAATCACTAAAAAATGCATACAATTTACGAAGAACTAAGGTTTCCAAGTTCATTAATGATTATGACACTGTAATTCTTAAAATGTTGAATGCAATTGCGGACATTACATTTTTTGTTTAACAAAAAGGTTCAGTTTAAAAATGGTGTTGCATAGCGAGATTGGTTCTTATGAATGCTTGCACAGGTTGAGTTTGGCAAGTTTGTACTATAAGTCTAGGGAAATAGTTTAGGTAAGTTTAGGCCTTGCAAGTACATGAAATGGAGTGTGAAAGTCTTTTCGTAAATTCAGAATATAGCAGAGTTTGATCCAGAAAGCACAGACATAGTAAAAACAAATATGTTGGATACATAATACCCAAGGAGTGTACACTTGGAAAATTTGCCTATATGAAATTCTTCAGTACTTCATGTAGGAAAGTAGAATCGGTTTCTTATGGTTACCCCCACTTTTTGCTTGATGTTTCTGACTAGTCTGAATGGGATCCTACTAATCAGGACCCCAGTCTATCTGCTTTCTCCTTTAAATTGTTACACATGTACTTTGGTACACTGCAGATTAGATGCTGGGGTACCCGTATAAGTCCCTAGTATATGGTACCCATGTACCCAGGTCATAGGTATCCCAGAGGCCTCCCAAGGGCTGAAGCATGTATTATGCCACCCATGAGAGGCCTTGCAAAATGGAACTACAGGTCTGCTACTGCAAACTGTGTAAGATGGTGCTTGCACCACTTATATTAGATATAGGTTCACTATAGCTATAGGTCACTACACTTAAAATGTATAAGTTACCCCTATAGCAGGCCTTATCAATCCTGAAGGCAGGGTGCTGGGTTTTTAGTGAGAGGGTGCCCCTGCATGAGCAAAGCCCCTCTGCATCCTTCAGAGACCCTTCTCCTGAGTTTTCTGTGACTCAGCCGGACATATAGGTAGAGGTGCATTATAACCTTGCGGTAAATGCTATCTTGAACACGGCTGCATAGAAACATATTGTGTTTGGTACCAAACACCTTGGAATCATACCTCCACACCAGTAACCGATGTGGAGGTATGATTCCACCCTTCTGAAGCGAGCTTCGTGGGGTCACTGGTCTATCCGGTGCCAGCCTTCTCGACCCGGACAGCACAAAATGGATGCTGCTGACCAGAGACATATTTCTACCCTCCTGCTGCTGAGCCAAGCTCGAGCAGAGGAAGGCAGCACATTAGGCATCCTGTCACAGGGAGGTGTGACTACCTCCCTGACTGGATTTAGTGTATTGGGGCGGGGTGGATGCAATTTGAGAGTGCCTGAAAGTCTGCACTGGGGGCACATTTGGTGTCCTTGTGCATAGTCCAGCTCAAACCAGTTCTGGGGGCCATTGGCTCCTGCTCTGGCATGAAACTGGACAAAGGACATGGGTGTAACCACTCCTCTGTCCTGACCCTCCCCTTGGACGGTCCCCTGAATCTGTCCAACCCTCTCCAGTGGGTACAAAAGGGCTTACCTGGCTGTACAACTTTAGATTTTACGTGGACAAGATTCTACAAGAAGAAACCACTGACCTTCGACTGTCTGGACACTGTAGACTTTGCTTGTCTTTGACTAGGCTCGACTTCATCTCCCTTTGCGTCCAAAGCTTTGTCTTTGCCCTTGCTCCATACAGGTACTGTGCAGGACCTATGGTGCACTAAGGACAACCGAAGAATCTCCCTTGGAGTGAAGGAGTCACTCCCCTGCAACTGCAGGCACCTTACCACAACTGACCGGTCCGCTGCTCCTGAGCTCCAGCGGACTCCAAAGACTTCAGCAACACAGGAGTTGGGTTTTCAAAAGTCACTGAGATTGATCTGCCCTCTCACCAAGTCTGAGGCCAGCATCCCTTGTGGGGACTGCATAACCCGAACCCCTGTGCACCATGTCCATATGCAGTTGCATATGCTTGTTGGCGATTCCTGAGCTTGTGCATCGGACTCTGTGTAGTCCTGACACAGAGCATTGCTTGCACCAAAGAACTCCAGCCTCCTTGCACCGAGTGCTCCGTGGGCCGGTATTTAGCAGTCTTGCTCTAGGTCCCCTCGCGACTCCTGGTCCTTTGGCCTGTGGATCCCCCTGAGGGTCATCTGGATTTCTGTTGGGCTTTCCCGGTTGCTCCAGATGCGCCCTGGCTTGGTATTGCTTGGTGAGTCTCCTGGACCTTGCTGGTCCACACCGTAACCTACTTGACCTTCGTGCGTTGGTTGCTTTTGCCAAGTCTGGTTGGTGCTCCAGTCAGACATGACCCCTCAGCCCTTGACATCCTTTATGGAACAGCTCTCTCCGGCTCCTGGTCATCCTTGATGTCTCCTGGTCCTTGTGGCTGCAGAGTCAAGCACCCCTTCTTGGCACCGGAAGCACCTGACATCGGTGGGCATTCGTCTACCGAGCCCCTGGTCACTCTGAAGTGAAGCAGACTCTGTCCCCTCTGCTTTCAGGTTTCTTCCTTCTAGAATCCAGGCTTGGATTCCCCCGGACCCTTTTCGCCTCCAAGGCAGCAGTATTTCTTCACAGCCCTCCATTGAGAACGACGGCGGTTTCCTACACTATTCCACACCTATTCACCCGGCTCCTCTGGGATAGGTAACTCAGGTACTACGGTATCAACGGGTGAGGTGGCTCTCTAACTTCTTAAGTTCCAAAGGGTTTGCTCGAAGTCCTGCTGGAAGGGCCCTTAAACTTTGAAACTGTAACCGCGACTTCCCCATATAATTGTACGGAGTTCGCGGTCGTGTTAGCACACTGCAGCTGGCTCCTACGGAGGACTGCGCCGTCCTCTGCGGAGTCCCTATCTACACACCTTGGGTGGTTCCTTGGAGCCCCAGCGATTCTATGTGCTCTAGACCGTGTCTTGACTCAAGTCATGATTGTTATACCACTATTTTAGTATATGGTTTGGTCTCCCCCTGAAGCCCACTGTGTATTGTGCTACTTACAACTGTTCTATTGATCTCGTATTGTGTACTTTGTGTTGTATCCTTGTGTAGAGGATACTAGAGAGTGTTATATTAATAAATACATATTTTTATATAGCTACTGTTTGGTTCTCCTTTCCTGTAGTCAATATAGGTGGTGATATCCTGGTAAAGCAAGCTGCTTTTCATTCCTTCCAGATTAAGCCTGAAGGCTGCTCTCCAAAGCTACCACTAGGATAGCTTTCTAAAGGTTATTTTTGACCCCAGACATCATAAGGGTTGTTTGGAATGGTGCAAGGTGCCCACTTTAATTAGTGGACAGTATATACCAGGCAACTTCTCATATTGGTGTGCAGCGGTTGGGATTCAAGCCTGCATTGTTTTACCAGATGAATCTCTTTGAATTGATTAGCTAAAAAAACACTATAGTATCCAGGCACATATAAAACGTAAAGATTAGAATAAATAAGTTCTACTAAACTTAGGGTTTGGTAAGTGAAGGGTCTAGCACACCCTTTCTCCAACCTAAGAGAGTTTAGTTCCCACTAGGTTAGGTAGGTGCATACACCACACCACACTAGTTATGTCTTCTAAAGGAGAAACCAGTGACTCTCTACCTTCTAGGTACAATGGTCTTAAATTTCCAGATTTGAAAGTCATGTGTGCTTCTAGGAAACTGAAGACATGGAGTAATGCCAACACCCAACGTCACATTGAGGTGATACTTGTGGATGACCTTAGAAAGACCTCTGGGTCAGATGAGGTAGAAAGAGTGGGTGGGGCAGGGAATGAAGACAGGTCAGGAGGTGACACCTTTTATGACCTAGACTCAAACCCTGACTAGGAGGATCAAAATGATTCCAACCTGGACAACTTAGATCTTCAGGAAGAGGGCGGAGAAGGCCCCAGTCGCCCTCTCTTTGCTACTCCTGGAAGATTGCAGAGTTTACCCAGAAGATCTAAATCTTCCTCTGCAGAATCTGACCATTCAGGACAATCTATAGGAACTTCCATTTGTCATAAAAGAGATAACTCTTGTGAAAGACACTGCCAATATCTAGAGCTTGAGAAGGTCAAGCTTAGGGTCAGACAAGAGCAATTGGCCCTAGATAAGGAATCCTTAGAACCCCAGAAGGCTAGAAAGAAATTGGGAATAGAGTCTCATGGTGGTAGCAACAGTGTCCCTATGGTTAAGGAGTATACTTATGAGCATAGGAACCTGAGCAAGATAGTCCCTTTCTACCATGGTGGGGATGACATCCACAAATGGATAACTACTTAAGAGAGGGCCTGTAAGGTACAGAGTGTCCCTCAAGAGCAGTGGGCGGCTATCTTGTGGCTCTCCTTTGCTAACAAAGGTAGAGATAAGCTTCTCACTGTTAGAGAAAAGGGTGCTGACAACTATTCAGTTCGGAAGAGTGCTCATTGATGGGTTTGGCTTAACCACTGAACAGTACAGGATTATGTTCAGAGACACCCAGAAGACACAGACTCAGGACTGAGTAGACTTTATAAAAGGCTCTGGAAGGCTGGTTACTTGGCACCGAAGGGATTGATTTCAAGGGATTGTACAATTTGATTATGAGGGAGAGGGTTCCTTAATAAATGCCAAAATCAGTTGTTGCATCAATACCTGGTTGACTCTGATATGGCTGCTCCCCAAGAATTGGCAAAGAAGGCAGATAGGTGGGTCAGAACCAGGGTAAAGCAGAAAAAACAGACCACAGGTGGTGATCAGAAGAAGCAAGATGCTAAACCTTCAGATAAGGGTGGGGAGAAGGATAGGATAAAGACCAGAAGTCTTCATCAAGGCCCCCAAAACCTGTATCTGGGTGGGGAGAGGGGAGTAACAGTCTAACAAAGGTAAAGGCAAAAACAAACCTTGGTGCCTACTGTATAAGGAGAAAACCCATTGGCCAAGGGATGCCAATTGTTCACGGGCCAATGATCCTCCTATCACTACCACTGCCCCTAAGGCAGCTGTTCCCCTAGTTCAGCTCCAAGTGGTGGCACAGGGAACAAGGGTATAGTAGGGTTAACCATGGGATTTGAGATGGGTGCTTGGTGCCTACTGTATAAGGAGAAAACCCATTGGCCAAGGGATGCCAATTGTTCAAGGGCCAAGGATCCTCCTATCACTACCACTGCCCCAAGGCAGCTGTTACCCTAGTTCAGCTCCAAGTGGTGGCACAGGGAACAAGGGTATAGTAGGGTTAACCATTGGATCTGAGATGGGTTCTGGCCTAATCAGAACTCTAGCTCAGGCTGTTCTTGTCTGTGATGGAGGCATAGATATTGCCCCCTTATTGGTGATAAGAGATCTTGTGGACCTTAACAAGATCATACTTGGTGAGATGTACCAAGTGACCGATGCTCACAATGTCAGGACAGGCAGTTGTTAATCTCAGCTGGGGGGGTGTAACTGGCCCTAAAAAGGTTGTGGTTAGCTCAGACCTCCCTGTGGAATGCTTGTTGGGCAATGATTTGGAAACTTCAGGCTGGCCTGAAGTGGAACTCAGGACACATGCAGCAATGTTGGGCATCTCTACAGATGTGTTTACTGTGACTAGAACACAGGCCAAACTGTCTTCCACTAAACAGGCCCTTGATCCTGGAAAATGGACCAGGTGCCTTCCAAGAGAAGGAGCAGTAGGGGTAAGGCAGTGTCTTCCCCCAGACTCAATCAATCAATAAAAAGCTTTATTCGGAAGCAAGGCACATCCATAAAAGCAAGGTACAAATACAACAAATACAGCAAGTTTATAAAATTCATGTAATGACATTGCGTACAAAAATCTAACGAGCCAGTCCCTTTCGGAATAAATATAATTGATCACAGAGAAAGCTGAGCAGGTCAGAGGTCAGTAGGAACTTGATTATCAGCAAAAATTGTAGATAAAATATGAAAGGTAGTTATGAAAGATTGATTTGTGTGTTTTATAAGATTTGTTGACATATAACTAGCAGTCGGAACGACTGGATGTTTAGTGCTTAAAGATTTGATCTGTGCCTTATACAAAGTTTTAAGAACATAGCAATATTAAAACAAATTGCAGGAGACTCCAGCATTTGAAGGGCCAATAATGCTGGACGGCATTCACGCATTGACGATTGATTCAAAACAGGTTTCAGCCACCGTTTTCTAGGTTCAGTAAAATATTTACAAAAAAAAGTAACGTGCAAAAGGGACTGTAGAGAAAGGTCATCACAGGGACACGTGGGAAGAACCCTTGACCAGTCATTTGGGTTGGGAAAGGTAATTAGTCGGTGGAAATTGTTAAATCTGAATCTGGTGAGTAGGAAAACATCGTGAATTGGAAAACAAAAGGACAAATAAGGCTCAATTTTAAAAGAAGTTTGGATTAATATGGAATGCTGGACAGAAGATTTATTTGCTTCTGTTGTTAACCGGAGATTGTCAAGATGTTTTAGACATTCCGCCTTGAGTGATTTGCGGGAAAGTCTTAGCATGTCATGTGGTGCTGAATAGAAATTAGGGTAACCCAAGTCATTGAGGAAGTTACGGACGTAATTTAGCCAGGGAATTTTTTCAGAATGGTCCAACTGTTGACAATCAGTAATGATTTCTTTGGTTAAGGACGTCTTGTCTGAGGTCCAGATGCGGTGCCACAGGAGAATTGGTTGTAGTCGGATGAGGTCGGTGATGAATGGCATTCCAAGTTCTTGGTGGCAGGCATAGGTAGGTGAGGAATGAGGGAGTGATAGTAAATATCTTACATAGGAGTTTTCTGTTTTTTGGATAGAATCTACTCGGGCATGACCCCAGATACCCGCACCATAGATAGCAGTTGTAATACATTTTGGGCGGTAAATTTCCAGGATTTCTTTCGGGGATCTCTTTCCGAGTCTCTGGGTAAAGGACACTCGAGCCATTGTGGCCTTTAAAAACTGATGGTTTCTCGACTCAATTGCCCTTTTACAGGTCTCCCTGTTGTCTATTACCACTCCTAAATAGGGATAAATTGTTGTGTTTTCTATCTTGGTGGTGGTGATAAAGATGCCTAGGCCCTTTAGTGATGTTTTGCCAGAGGACATGATGAAAGTTTTATGTGGATTGATTTTTAGGTCAAGAGTGGACATGAAGTTGTAATAACGAGTCAGGGAGCGTTGGAGTTCTAGCGGTGTGCGGGCGAGAATTACCACGTCATCGGCATATAATAATGCCGGGATTGGGCGGTTTTTGATCAGGGGTAGGTCCTGGCACCCTTCCAGCATGGCTGCCTACAAGCCGTTTGTATAGATGGTGAAAAGGAAGGGGGCCAGGACGCAGCCCTGTCTTACTCCCCGTTCTACCTTGAAAGATGAAGAGAGTTGGCCCCCTGTACCGAACCTCACTCTGGCGGTGGCGCCAGAGTAGAGTTCACGGATGTAATTGACTATGGTCTTATCCACCCCTATGTCCAACATAATTGACCATAGTTTTGCGTGTGAAACGCAGTCGAACGCTGCGGAAAGGTCGACATAGGCCATATGGAAATTGCCTCCCTTTGCGTTCACATACTTTCCTCTTAGCAATACTAAGTTCAGGACCTGGTCGATTGTTCCCAAACCCTCTCTGAAGCCGTATTGTAGACCGGAGATGATACTATTGTGGTCTGTCCAGCATTGTAGGCGGTCAAGTAGAACACGACCCACCACTTTACCGAGGGAATCAAGCAACGAGATAGGACGGTAACAAGTCGGGCTGTTGCGGTCCCCCTTTTTAAATATTGGAACCAGTATGGACTCGGACCATGAGTCCATTGGACCGGTCTCGCTGGATGCATTCAGTACTCTAGATAAAAGGGGAACCCACAGATCAGTGCTGGACTTATATAAGTCTACGGGAACCCCATCCGGCCCTGGAGCCTTTCCCCCCTTGCTGGCTTTCAGGGCTAAAGTGATGTCATCCAGGGTGAATTCAAGGGGGGTGGGGTGCGACTCATAAGTAGAGGCTGGGATATCCTGCACGGAGAAATTTGGAGATGATGGAAAGGGGTGAGTTAAGCTGAATATATGGGAAAAGTGATTGATCCATTCTTGCTCCGGTATGGCCACCTCTAGGGAGTTGCGATTTTTTGGGCCTGAAAGGAAGGATGAGTTAATTACCTCCCAAAAAGCTGAAGAATCCTTCACTTTAGAGCTTTTGTGAAGGGCAGACCAAAGTTCTTCTTTCAATTCTGTTTTACGTTTCTTTAAGGACTCGCGGTAGAATTTTCTGGCTTGGGCGACCTCGGATTTGATTCTCGGGACTTTCTTTAACGCCAGTGTGAGTGCTTTGTGAGCCTTAGAACAGGTGGAATTGAACCAGCTAAATATGGAGTTCTTTTTAGGTCTGGGGGGAATGGTTAGGGCCTTATTGATCTCTATTACAATGATCTGGAAATTTGTTAATACCTCAAGGGGCGAGGAGGAGTCCGCCAGGCAAGATGTAAAGGCTGCTCTGTTCCCTGTGATGAGCTCTTTCAGAATTGTTTCAGGGTTGATACAGGACCATTTTAGGGCATAGCCATTTGGTCGGTTCATTGTGAGGTTATTCTGATGTAGTGAGTTTATTGCATAAGTGGAAGAACCAGGTAGGTTCAGAGTGATGGATATAGGGAAGTGATCGCTGTAAATGCAATCATGAGTGGTAAAATTTGTAATCAAGTTGACTGCACTGAAAGACAGAAGTATAAAATCTATAGCGCCTCTACCGTGATATGTTGGGGTCAGCTTAATGGGTGGAGTTGATAGTTCATTGGAGAAAGTAATTTGCAAAGAGGACATAATTTGATTCATCAATGAGCCTTTGGTGGAGTGGGAAAAATGAGTAGCAGGGGATTCGTTGGAATCCATAAAACCACAGGTGATCTTGTTTTTGTCGCATAGTGGTAAATTGAAATCTCCCCCCCAAATCAAGAAGGGATTGTTAACTTGGGGCTGTTGAAGGTATTCCATGAGAAAAGATCGAGGGTGAGAATCAGTCTCCAGAGGAAGAAGGAACTGTCTCAGAGGAACTTGAACCTGAACAGGTTGAGTTCTTGGGGACAGGGAGCCCTTCCAGGGCAGATCTGAGTCAGGAGCATCACAACTGCCCTTATCTTGAACCCCTCAGACGGCAAGCTGCTACTGAGGCTGCTGGGGGTGCCAGTGGGTCCCACAGTATCTACTGGGATGAAGGACTCCTTTACTCAGAATGTAGAGACCCCAAGCCTGGTGCTACCAGAAGGTTAGTCATACCTCTGAAGTTTAGGGTTTCCTACTGACACAGGCACATGGTATCCCTTTAGCAGGACACCTAACCCAAAGTATAACTTGAGAGACGCTTGTCCCTCACTTTCACTGGCCTCACATGTCAAAGAACACAAAGGAGTTGTGTTGCTCCTGTACCACCTGTCAAGCCAGTGGTAAGGCAGGTGGTACCACAAATCCCCCTCTTATACCACTACCTGTGGAAGGGGTTCCCTTTGAGAGGGTTGGGATTGACATAATTGGTCCCATGGATCCTCCAACAGCATCTGGGCACAGGTATATTCTAAAAGTGGTGGACCATGCCACTAGGCACTCAGAAGAGATACCCCTTAGAACCACCACAGATCCTGTGGTAGCCAGGGACCGCCTGAGAATTATTTCCAGACTGGGTTTCCATAAGGAGGTCTTTACTGGCAGTGGTGCAAACTTCATGTCTAGTTACATCACTGCTATGTGGAAGGAGTGTGAAGTAAATCACAAATTCACCACACCCTATCACCTTAAATGCAATGGGTTAGTTGAAAGGTTCAACAAAACCCTGAAGGGCATGATAATGGGCCTCCTAGAAAAGCGTAGGTGAAAATGGGATGTCCTGTTGCCCTGCCTTCTCTTTGCCTACAGAGAGGTTCCTCAGAAAGGGGTTGGCTACAGCCCTTTTGTCCTTCTGTTTGGACATCCAATTAGGGGTCCATTGTGTTTAGTGAAGGAGGGATGGGAGTTACCTCTCAAACCACCTAAAAAAGACATAGTCGACAATGTACTTGGTCTCCGCTCCAGGATGACTGCGTACATGCAGAAGGCAAGTAAAAACCTTGAGGCTAGCCAAGAATTACAGAAAGCTTGGCACGACCAAAAGGCTGTGCTGACTGTCTACCAGCCAAGAAAGAAGGTATGGGTGTTGGAGCCTGTGGCCCCAGCAGCTCTCCAGGACAAATGGAGTGGACCCCATACCATTCTTGAGCAAAAGGGAGAGGTCACCTACCTGGCTGTCCTTGGTACTCCCAGGAGCCCCCACAGGGTGATCCATGTGAACAGGCCCAAGTCATATGTTGTCTGGGCAGACATGGGTTTTCTAATGGCTACTGAGGAGGGACAGGAGGAAGAGAGTGACCCACTCCCTGACCTGCTCTCACAGAACCCTGATGATGGCTCAGTTGATGATGTAGCCTTGGCAGGCAGCCTCACTGAGCAGTAACAGACTGATTGCAGGAATGTCCTCAATCAGTACAGACATGTGTTTTCCCTGACTCCTAGTCAGATCACTTGTTGTACCCATGAAGTGGACACAGGTGAAAGTCTGCCTGTTAAAAATAAGATTTACAGGTAAACTGACCATGTCAGGGACTGCATCAGGACTGAGGTCCATACGATGCTGGAATTGGGTGTCATTGAACCCTCAGATAGCCCATGGGCTAGTCCAGTAGTCCTGGTACTCAAGCCTCATACCCAGGGTGGTAAAAGAGAAATGAGGTTTTGTGTAGACAACAAGGGGCTCAATGCAATCACTAGGACTGATGCTCACCCTATTCCTAGGGCAGATTAACTTATTGATACCTTGGCCTCAGCCAAGTTCTTGAGTACATTTGACCTCACTGCTGGATATTGCCAAATCAGACTAGCTGAGGATGCCAAACAAAAACAGCATTTCAACCCCTGGTGGGCATTATCAATTTATTGTGATGCCCTTTGGCTTGAAGAATGCACCTGCCACATTTCAAAGGTTGGTGAATAAAGTTCTCACAGGCCTGGAAGACTATAGTGCTGCTTATCTTGTTAATATTGCTGTCTTTAGTTCCGCATGGTAGGATCACCTGGTCCACCTAAGAAATGTTCTGGAGGCCCTGCAAAAAGCAGGCCTCACTTTCAAGGCCACTAAGTGCCAGATAGGGCAGAGTAAGGTTGTATACCTGGGCCACCTTGTGGGTGGAGGCCAGATTCAACCATTGCAGAGAAAAATCCAGACCATCATGGACTGGGTTGCTCCAACTACCCCGACTCAGGTCAGATCTTTCTTGGGGATGACTGGGTACTAGAGGAGGTTTGTTAAGGGATATGGGTTTATCGTGACCCCTTGAATGATCTGACCTCTTAAAGAATGCCTAAGAAAGTTCAGTGGACAGTTAGCTGTCAAAAGGCCTTTGATGACCTGAAGCAGGCCATGTGCACTGCTCCCATTCTGAAAAGTCCTGACTATTCCAAACAATTCATTGTTCAAACTGATGCATCTGAGTTGGGGGTAGGGGCTGTGTTATCACAACTGAATGAAGAGGGTCAGGATCAGCAAGTAGCTTTTATAAGCAGAAGGCTGACCCCCAGAGTAAAACATTGGTCAGCTATTGAAACGGAAGCCTTTGCTGAGGTTTGGGCTCTAAAGAAGCTGAGGCCATACTTGTTTGGCACTCACTTCATTGTGTAGACAGACCATAAGACCCTCTTATGGCTAAAACAGATGAAGGGTGAAAACCCCAAACTTTTCAGGGGGTCCATTTCCCTACAGGGGACGGACTATACAGTGGAACATAGACCTGGGAGTAATCATGCCAATACAGATGGACTCTCCAGAATGAAGACTCAACTGGTCAAGGTTAGTCTCATGTCCTTTCTTTTGGGGGGGTTATGTAGGAAAGTAGGATCTGCGTCTTAGGGTTACCCCCACTTTTTGCTTGATGTTTCACTGTTTTTGACTAGTCTGACTGGGATCCTGCTAATCAGGACCACAGTATATCTGCTTTCTCCTTTAACACATGTACTTTGGTAAACTCCAGATTGTATACCGGGGTACCCTTGTAAGTCCCTAGAATATGGTACCCATGTACCCAGGGCATAAGTACCCCAGAGGCCTCCCATGGGCTGAAGTATGTATTATGCCATCCATGAGATGCCATGCAAAATGGAACTACAGGTCTGCTACTGCAACCTGTGTAAGATGGTGCTTGCACCACTTACGTTAGATATAGGATCACTATATCTATAGCTCACTACACTTAAAACTATAAGTCACCCCAATAGCAGGCTTTATCAATCCTGAAGGCAGGGTGCTGGGTTTTTAGTGAGAGGGTGCCCCTGCATGAGCAGAGTCCCTCTGCAGCCTTCGGAGATCATTCTCCCAGGTTGTCTGTGACTCAGCCGGACATATAGGTAGAGGTGCATTATAATCTCGCGGTAAATGCTATCTTGAAAACAGCTGCATAGAAACATATTGTGTTTGGTATCAAACACCTTGAAATCATACCTTCACCCCGGTAACTGGTGTGGGAGGTATGATTCCACCCTTCTGAAATGAACTTCGTGGAGTCACTGGTATATCCGGTGCTAGCTTTCTCGACCCGGACAGCACAAAATGGATACTGCTGACCAGAGACACATGTTTGCTCTCCTGCTGCTGAGCCAAGCTCGAGCAGAGGAAGGCAGCACAATAGGCATCCTGTCACAGGGAGGTGTGACCACCTCCCAGACAGGAGTTATATTATTGGGGCTGGGTGGGTGCACTCTGAGAGTGCCTGAAAGTTTACACTGTGGGAACATTTGGTGTCTCTGTACATAGTCCAGCTCAAACAAGTTCAGGAAGCCATTGGCTCCTGCTCTGGCATGAAACTGGACAAAGGACATGGGTGTAACCACCCCTCTGTCCTGACTCTCCCCTAGGAGGGTCCCCCTAATCTGTCCAACCCTCTCCCATGGGTACAAAAGGGCTTACCTGGCTGTAAGACTTCAGATTTTATGTGGACAAGATTCTACAAGAAGAAACTACTGACCTTTGACCGTCTGGACTCACTGGACTTCGACTGGGCCCGACTTCGTCTCCCTCTCTGTCCAAAGCTTTGTCTGTGCCCTTGCTCCATACAGGCTCTGTGCAGGACCTACGATGCACTAAGGACAACCGAAGAGTCTCCCATGGAGTGAAGGAGTCACTCTTCTGCAACTGCAGACCCCTTACCACAACTGACCTTTCTGCTGCTCATGATCTCCTATGGACTCCAAAGATTTCAGCAGCACAGGAGGTAGGTTTTCGAAAGTCCCTGAGGTGAATCTGCCCTCTTAGCAAGTCTGAGGCCAGCATCCCTCGTGGGGACTGCATAACCCGAACCCCTGTGCACCGCATTCATTTGCAGTTGCATATGATTGTTGGCAATTCCTGAGCTTGTGAATTGGACTCAGTGTAGTTGTGATCCAGAGCAGTATTTGCACCAAAGAACTCTGGCCTCCTCACACAGAGTGTTCCATGCCTGGTACTTTGCAGTCTTGCTTGAGGTCCCCTCGCGACTCCTGGTCCTTTGGCCTGTTGATCCCCCTGAGGGTCATCTTGATTTCTGTTGGGCTTTCCTGGTTGTTCCAGATTTGCCCTGACACCCCATTGCTTAGTGGGTCTCCTGTACCTTGTGGTCCACACCGTAACCTGCTTGATCTTCGTGCATGGGTTGCTTTTGACAAGGCTTGTTATTTGTGCTCCAGCCAGACACCGACCCCTCAGCACTAGACATCCTTTGTGGGACAGCTCACCTCTGGCTCATGGTTGTTCTCGACATCTGCTGGTCCTCGTGGCTGCAGAGTCAAGCACCCCTTTTTCGCACCAGAAGTACCCGACATCAGTGGGCATTCGTCAACTGAGTCCCTGGTCACTCTGAAGTGACCCAGACTCTGTCCCCTCTGCTTTAAGGTTCCTTCCTTCTAGAAACCAGGCTTGGATTCCTCGAAGCCCTTTTCACCTTCACGTCAGCAGCATTTCTTCACAGCCCTCCATTGAGAACGACGGCAGTTTCTGACACCACTCCAGACCTATCCACCCGGCTTCTCTGGGATAGATAGCTCGGGTGCTATGGTATCCATGGGTGGGGTGGCTCTCCAACCTCTTAAGTTCCAAAGGGTTTGCTCAAAGTTCTCCTAGAACGGTCCTTAAACTTTAAAACTGTAACCGCGACTTCCCAATAGAATTGTAGCACACTGCAGCTGTCCTCCGTGGGGTCCCTATCTACTCACCTTAGGTGGTTGTTTGGGGTACCAGCAATTCTACATGCTCTAGACTGTGTCTTGACTCAAGTTGTGATTGTTATACCACTATTTTTTATTGGTTTGGTCTCCCCCTGGAGCCCACTGTATATTGTGCTATTTACAACTGTTCTCTTGATCTAGTATTGTATACTTTGTGTTGTATACTCGTGTAGAGGATACTACAGAGTGTTATAATAATAAATACATATTTTTATATAATCACTGTGTGAGTCTCCTTTCATTTAGTCAATATAGGAGGTGATATTCTGGTAAAACAAGCTGCTTTACATTCCTTCAAGATAAAGCCTGAAGGCTGCTCTCCACACCTACCACTAGGATAGCTTTCTAAAGGTTATCTTTGACCTCAGACATCATAAGCATCGTTTGGACTGATGCAAGGTGCCCACTTTAATTAGTGGACAGCTTATACCAGGCCAACTTCTCACACTACATATATAGAACCAATGTAAAAGAAAACATAGAAGAAGGCATGTTTGCAGTTGTCCGATGTGATTGTTGCACATGATATTAAAGGAATTACTCTACATCCGCTATCAATGCTACCTGTAGAACATGATAATAAACTGGAATACAAAAATTAATCTGGTGAAGCATGTCATGAGGTTGCAGGATTTGTGAAGAAACTGAAGCTTGTAATCATTGATGAGGTAAGGATGGTTTCAAATTAAATGCTTACCTTTGTTCACTTAAGAATGCAACAGATTTGTGGGGTTGAAATCACCATTTTCCCAGCTTTTTGGGGATACCAGATTTTTGTCAGAAACCCAACATTTTTTACACAGTTTTGGCATTTTTCTGGGACATAGCCTAATTTTGCTATTTTTTGTGCTTTTGACCTCCTTCCAGTTAATGGCAGAAATGAGTACAAAAGCAATAATGGATCCTGGAAAGCTATACATTTTCGAGAAGAAGACAAAATTCTGAATTCAGCAAGGGGTCATTTGTGTAGATCCATCAAGGTTTTTTTTATAGAAACTAACAGTTAAATATAGGATAAATTGAAAATTAGTTGAAAAAAAAAGTCTTTCATGTCAACGTTTTCACCTGTAACTTCTTCTAATTATGACAGCTCTTTGAAAGCAATATACCATTACATCCGCTGGACATTACTGGTTGTGGGGATATATAGGACTTGTAGGTTCACCAAGAACCCGACGAACCCAGAGCCACAAACTGAGCAGCAACTTGCAATGGTTTTTTATTATGTACCGGGTATATAGTAATTATTATTTAAAAATGTGTACATGGAAAAATCGGTATGAAAGACACCTATGTATTTCTGAAATGGGAACAAAATATAGAGTTTAGAAACAGTAGATATTTGCACATTTCTGAAATTGGGAATACTCATACTAGCATGAGAATTATCAGTCATTTTTTAGAATGACTTCTTTTTTACACAATATCTTTCATTTGAAAGGCAGAAATGCATCGAAAGTCAATAGATAATAACAGTTCCTTTACAGAACTGAATTACCCTAAGTCTCCCGATAAAAATGGTACCTCACTTGTGTGGGTAGGCATCGTGCCCGCGACAGGAAACGGCGCAAAACGCAACGTGGTCACAACTCAATATCGCAGTGAAAATTTACCCTTTTTTGGCAAAGTGCCTAGCTCTAGTTTTTGAACCCTAGCTCTGCGGGCACCTTGGGAAACCTAGCAAACCTATACATTTTTGAAAACTAGACACCCAGGGGAATCCAGTATGGGGTGACTTGACGGCCTCCCACCAGGGTCTGTTACCCAGAATCCCTTGCAAACCTAAAAAATTGAAAAAAAACCCACATTTTCCCCACATTTCTGTGGTGGAAAGTTCCGGAATCTGCGTGGATCCACAAATTTCTACCCACCCCACGTTCCCCAAAGTCTTACGAGAAAAACGGTACCTCACTTGTGTGGGTCGGCCTAGTGCCCGCGACAGGAAACGGCGCAAAACGCAACGTGGTCACACCTCAATTTCGCAGTGAAAAATTACCCTTTTTTGGCAAAATGTCTAGCTGTAGATTTTGAACCCTAGCTCTGCGGGCACCTTGGGAAACCTAGCAAACCTATACATTTTTGAAAACTAGACACCCAGGGGAATCCAGGATGGGGTGACTTAACTGCCTCCCACCAGGGTCTGTTACCCAGAATCCCTTGCAAACCTAAAAAATTGACGAAAAAAACCACATTTTCCACACATTTCTGTGGTGGAAAGTTCCGGAATCTGCGTGGATCCACAAATTTCCACCCACCCCGCGTTCCCCAAAGTCTTACGAGAAAAACGGTACCTCACTTGTGTGGGTCCGCCTAGTGCCCGCGACAGGAAACGGCGCAAAACGCAACGTGGTCACACCTCAAATTTGCAGTGAAAAATGACCCTTTTTTGGCAAAATGTCTAGCTGTAGTTATGGAACCCTAGCTCTGCGGGCACCTAGGGAAACCTAGCAAACCTATACATTTTTTAAAACTAGACACCCAGGGGAATCCAGGATGGGGTGACTTGACTGCCTCCCACCAGGGTCTGTTACCCAGAATCCCTTGCAAACCTAAAAAATTGACAAGAAAAACACATTTTCCACACATTTCTGTGGTGGAAAGTTCCGGAATCTGCGTGGATCCACAAATTTCCCCCCACCCCGCTTACCCCACATTCTTACGAGAAAAACGGTACCTCACTTGTGTGGGTCGGCCTAGTGCCCGCGACAGGAAACGGCGCAAAACGCAACGTGGTCACAACCTCAATTTCGCAGTGAAAAAGGACCCTTTTTTGGCAAAATGTCTAGCTTTAGTTTTTGAATCCTAGCTCTGCGGGCACCTTGGGAAACCTAGCAAACCTATACATTTTTGAAAACTAGACACCCGTGTTCTTCCAGGGAGGCATGGCTTGCGTGGATCCCCCAACGTTTCCTTACCCAGAATCCCCTGCAAACCTCAATTTTAGCTGAAAAAATCACATTTTTCACACATTTTTGCGTGGGAAAGTTGAGGCATCACCGGGCTGACACAAATTTCCTACCACCCAGCGTTCCCCCGGGTCTCCCGATAAAAACAGTGCATCACTCGTGTGGGAGGCCCAAGTACCCGCGACAGGCAAGGGCCCACAACGTATTGAGACGACATGAAAATTGCCTACCTCAAAACGACCTGGTTTTGCAAGGAGGGTCACCTGGGTTTTTGGCACGGTGCTCGGCGGCCACCTAGGGGAACCTACCAAACCCACACATTTCTGAAAACTAGACATCCGGGGGATTCCAGGGAGGTATGGTTTGCGTGGATCCCCCAACGTTTCCTTACCCAGAATGCCCTGCAAACCTCAAATTTAGCTGAAAAAATAACCTTTTTCACACATTTTTGTGTGGGAAAGTTGTGGCATCACCGGGCTGACACAAATTTCCTACCACCCAGCGTTCCCCCGGGTCTCCCGATAAAAACGGTGCATCACTCATGTGGGAGGCCCAAGTACCCGCGACTGGCAAGACCCCAAAACGTATTGAGGCGACATGAAAATTGCCCACCTCAAAACGACCTGGTTTCGCAAGGGGGGTCACCTGGGTTTTTGGCCCGGTGCTCAGCGGCCACCTAGGGGAACCTACCAAACCCACACATTTCTGGAAACTAGACATCCGGGGGATTCCAGGGAGGTATGGCTTGCATGGATCCCCCAACGTTTCCTTACCCAGAATGCCCTGCAAACCTCAAATTTAGCTGAAAAAAATCACCTTTTTCACACATTTTTGTGTGGGAAAGTTGTGGCATCACCGGGCTGACACAAATTTCCTACCACCCAGTGTTCCCTCGGGTCTCCCGATAAAAACGGTGCCTCATTTGTGTGGGAGGCCCAAGTACCCGCGACAGGCAAGGCCCCAAAACATATTGAGGTGACATGAAAATTGCCTACCTCAAAACGACCTGTTTTTGCAAGGGGGGTCACCTGGGTTTTTGGCCCCGTGCTCGGCGGCCACCTAGGGGAACCTACCAAACCCACACATTTCTGAAAACTAGACACCCGGGGGATTCCAGGGAGGTATGGCTTGCGTGGATCCCCCAACGTTTCCTTACCCAGAATGCCCTGAAAACCTCAAATTTAGCTGAAGAAATCACCTTTTTCACACATTTTTGTGTGGGAAAGTTGTGGCATCACCGGGCTGACACAAATTTCCTACCACCCAGCGTTCCCCCGGGTCTCCCGATAAAAACAGTGCCTCACTCGTGTGGGAGGCCCAAGTACCCGCGACAGGCAAGGCCCCAAAACGTATTGAGGCGACATGAAAATTGCCTACCTCAAAACAACCTGGTTTTGCAAGAGGGGTCACCTGGGTTTTTGGCCCGGTGCTCAGCGGCCACCTAGGGGAACCTACCAAACCCACACATTTCTGAAAACTAGACACCCGGGGGATTCCAGGGAGGTATGGCTTGCGTGGATCCCCCAACGTTTCCTTACCCAGAATGCCCTGCAAACCTCAAATTTAGCTGAAAACATCCCCTTTTTCACACATTTTTGTGTGGGAAAGTTGAGGCATCACCGGGCTGACACAAATTTCCTACCACCCAGCGTTCCCCCGGGTGTCCCGATAAAAACGGTGCCTCACTCGTGTGGGAGGCCCAAGTACCCGCGACAGGCAAGGCCCCAAAACGTATTGAGGCAACATGAAAATTGCCTACCTCAAAACGACCTGGTTTTGCAAGGGGGCTCACCTGGGTTTTTGGCCCGGTGCTCAGCGGCCACCTAGGGGAACCTACCAAACCCACACATTTCTGAAAACTAGACACCCGGGGGATTCCAGGGAGGTATGGCATGCGTGGATTCCCCAACGTTTCCTTACCCTTATGCCCTGCAAACCTCAAATTTAGCTGAAAAAATCACCTTTTTCACACATTTTTGTGTGGGAAAGTTGAGGCATCACCAGGCTGACACAAATTTCCTACCACCCAGCGTTCCCCCGGGTCTCCTGATAAAAATGGTGCCTCACTTGTGTGGGAGTCCCAAGTACCCGCGACAGGCAAGTGCCCAAAACGTAGTGAGGCGACATGAAAATTGCCTACCTCAAAACAACCTGGTTTTGCAAGGGGGGTCACCTGGGTTTTTGGCCCCGTGCTCGGCGGCCACCTAGGGGAACCTACCAAACCCACACATTTCTGAGAACTAGACACACGGGGGATTCCAGGGAGGTATGGCTTGCGTGGATCCCCTAACGTTTCCTTACCCAGAATGGGGAACGCAGGGTGGGTGGAATTTTGTGGACCCACGCAGATTCCAGAACTTTCCGACAAAGAAATGTGAGGAAAAAGTGTTATTTTGAACACATTTTTAGGTTTGCAATGGATTCTGGGTAACAGAACCTGGTGAGAGCCAGTGAAGTCACCCCATCGAGGATTCCCCTCGGTGTCTAGTTTTAAAGAATGTGCAGTTTTGTTAGGTTTGCCTACGTGCCAACTGCGCTAGGGCCCAAAATCCACAGGTATGCACATTGCTAAAAAAAAAATCGGAGCCCAGTGGGCTTTCTGCCGCCCTGGGGGGGAATCGGGGAAGGGGGTTTCATCTTGATATGCCCCTAAAGGGGCAGAAAGACTGTGGCTATTTTTTTGGGGGGTGGGAGCATTGGTATGACCATTTTGGGTAGCCCCCACCCCCACGCATAAAAAAAGCCTGCATACTCGCAGGCGCATACTGGGCTTTCTGCCCCCCCCAGGGGGCAGATCAGGGGCCACTGCCACCATCTGCCCTCCCGGGGGGGCAGAAAGACTGATATTTCTCTGGGGGTGGGGTGGGGTATTGTCATGCCCATTTTGGGGAGCCCCTACCACTACACTAATAAAACAAAAAAATCCGTGGTTTCTAGTCGGAATTCTGCGCCCCCAGGGGGGGCCAGATTGGGGGCTACAGCTCCCATCTGCCTCCAGGGGGGCAGAAAGACTGACATATTTGTGGGGGGGAGAGTGGGGGCATTGGTGTGCCCGTTTCGGGCAGCCCGCACCCTAAAAACAATTGCGCCAAAAAAATCCCTGGTGTTTAGTGGGCTTTCTGCCCCCCCGAAGGGGCAGATTAGGGGCCAATGCCCCATCTGCCCCCCGGGGGGGCAGAAAGACTGTAGTAATTGGGGGGGGGGGTTGGGGGCATGGGCCTGCCCGTTTTGGGCAGCCCCCACCCCTATTTGTTTTTTTTTACAATTCCCTGGTGTCTATTGGGCTTTTTGCCCCCCGGGGGGGGGCAAATTGGGGGCTGATGCCCCATCTGCCCCCCGGGGGGACAGAAAGGCTGTAATGGTGGTGGGTGGGGGCATTGGCTTGCCCGTTGCGGGCAGCCCCCACCCTGAAAATAAAACTAAAAACTAATCCCTGGTGTTTAGTGGGCTTTCTGCCCCCCCGGAGGGGCAGATTAGGGGCCATCTGCCCTCCGGGGGGGCAGAAAGACTGTAGTAATTGGGGGGGGCATGGGCCTGCCTGTTTTGGGCAGCCCCCACTCCTATTTATTTTTTATGCAACTTCCCTGGTGTTTAGTGGGCTTTTTACCCCCCCCGGGGGGGCAGATTGGGGGCTAATGCCCCCATATTCTCCCCAGGGGGGGGCAAAAAGACTAAAATGCCCAAAAATACACAGGGGGGGAGCAAAGGCCCTTGCCCAAGGGGCCGCTCCCCCCTCCCTGGTGTCTAGTGGGTGGATCCCTGCTTGGGGATCGCCCTCCTGTGGCGATCCCCAAGTAGGGATCCCCTTTCCAACGATACCTCTCCCGTCTTTCTACGTGCTCAGGGGGCTGAGATAGCCCCCTGAGCACGTACAAAGTGAAACCTGAAATGAGCCTCTTGGCTCATTTCAGTTTCACTTTCACTGTAATGACGTTGGCGCGACGTGCGCGCCGATCATCATTGCAGTGAAAGGGGGGGCCTCGGGTGCTGGGGAAGCTCTTCCCCAGCTCCCGAGGCTATTTGTGCAGAAAGGGAATCCCTCTGGTGCCCGCACCAGAGGGATTCCCTAGGGTATGCCTCATGACGAGCTGGACTCGTCATGGGCACAGCGCGACTGTGCTCCATGACGAGTCCAGCTCGTCATGGGCATACAAGGGGTTAATAGTGTTTGATAAAAGGAGAGCCGGGGCGTTGATGGCTTTTTCAATTACTTTGACTCGGAAGGGAGCAGGGAGATGGGCCTGAAGTTCTTGAGGTTCGTCGTGTCCCTGGAGGGTTTCATCAGAAGGGGGTAGATCTCAGCATGTTTGCATTAATCAGGGAAGGTGGCGGTCTTGAGCGAGAAGTTGACGTTTGGCATAGCTAAGGTGCAATGACAGCTTTGTGGAATTTGCGGTGCAGGCAGGGGTCCGAAGGTGTGTGGGGACCAGCTGTGCAGAGTCGGTCGGGGGTTGGCACCGGTTGTGGTGGTTGGTGGCACAGTGGTGTGGTCCTGGGTATCAAAGTTGTCATAGATAGTCTTGATCTTGTGGTAGAAGAAGGTGCTGAGTCCGTTGCAGCGGTCTTGGGAGGGTGGGACATCTGTGGCCTTGCTTTTGGGTTTGGCAAACTCCTTGATGATTGCTGACGAGTTCTTTGATATTTGGTGAATTGTTGGTTATTCTGTCCTGGAGGGCCTTCTTCCTTGTGGTTTTGGTGAGGTGGTGGTGTGCGGTGGTGGCTGCTTTGAAAGAGGCTTCCGTTTCCGGGGTTTTGTTGTTCCTCCATTACTTCTCGAGCCATATTCAGGCATGTCTGGACTCTTGAATCGTGGAGTCCAACCAGCATGCTTTGATTTGTTGTTTGCCAGTGGTTTTCTTGAGGTGGCAAAGGTGTCAGTGCAATTTGAAATCCATGGACGTTGCGTGCTGTGGTGTTGTCATCTGAGGAAGTCCTTAGTGGTGTGTCATTGAGGAAGGCAGTGGCTTGATCTTCTGTGAGTCCTTTCCAGCTTCAACTGTGGATGTGTTGATGTGCGGTGGGTTTGTTGAAAGAGAAGTGGATTTAGTGGTGGTCGGTCCAGAGGAGTTCAGTGGTGTGGTTTTAGGATTCCGAGGCAATCATAGCACCAAGACCTCCCTCCTCGCCACCACCGATGACATCCGCTCCCTTCTCAACCAGGTCTTAACCATGGCCCTCGTCCTACTGGACCCCTTCGAAGCCTTCCACACTGTCTCCCTCCACACCCTAGCCACAAGACTTCAAGACGCTAGTATTCGAGACAAGGACCTCAACTAGATCTGTTCCTTCCTCACTGGCAGAACACAACAAGTTGGACTACCACCATACCATTTGAAGTTGACAGAGATCAGCTGCAGAGTACCCCAGGGCTCCTCCCTCAGCCCCACCTGCTTCAACATCTACATGGCCCCGTCACAGCCACACTTTAGGAACCATGGGCTCAACAGTGTCTCATACGCCGACCACACCCAGTTGATCTTCTCCCTCACCAAAGAACCGACTGTCACCAGGAACAATTGTCGCTGCCTGGATGAAGGACAGCAGCCTGAAGCTCAACTCAGACAAGACTGAAGTCCTCATCTTAGGAGCCTCCCCATCCACTTGGAATGACACCTGGTGGCACTCTGCTTTAGAAAGTCCCCCTAACGCCCACGAGCCACACACAAAACCTCAACATTATACTGGACTCCGCACTCACAATGGATCGCCAGATAAACACTGTCTCCTCGGCCTGGTTCAACCTACTCCACCTTTTTTGAAAGACCTTCAGACGGCTCTCCACTGAATCCAGGAAGACAGTCACCCATACCCTCATCAGCAGCAGACTCGGCTATGGCAATGCACTCTATGCCGGTGTCACCCAGAAACTCCTCCAAAGGCTCCAGAGTGTTCAGAACACCACAGCAATACTAATCCTCAACATCCCCCATCTAAGCCACATCACTCAACACTTCCGCCACCTCCACTGGCTCCTAGTCGACAGAAGAATAAACTTCAAACTCCTCACCCACGCATACAAGGCCCTTCACAACACCGGACCCACATACCTGAATCACCGCCTCACATTCCACGTGTGCAACAGACACCCCCTCCACGCCCAGCTTCTCTGGCTACCATCCCACTAATCCACAAGACCAAAACCGGAGGAATGTCATTCTCCTACCTTGCATCCAAGACATAAAACACCCAGCCCATCCACCTCAGGAAATCACCCTCGCTCAAGCAATTCAGGAAGGACCTCAAGACCTGGCTCTTCAGATGAACTCAGCACTTAGTCTGATCCGCTGTGCCCCACACCCCCCCACAGTGCCTTGAGACACTCGTGGGCTTGTAGCCGCGCTTTACACACCCTGATTGATTGATTGAGTGCTTTCAAGACACTTCTGCATGAACAAACCCGTAATTCATTAGGCTGTATTGGTAATGTAAACATTTGGCTAACTTTTCAATACAAGGAACTAATGGAGACTCGCGTCAAGCATCTGATGAGATATATAGTAATTTTCTGAAGGATATCAGGGCTTAACTTCTGACTAAGTTATGTAAGAGTACCTTAAAAACTCAAAAAACTGTTTACATTGAAGAAAACAGCAGCACTGTTAATGTTCAATTTGATTCAAGAATGGAAATCAATAGCTTGTTTAATGCCTACACTTCACGAGTGTGTCAATTTTAACCCCTGTGCCGTGGGGGTAATTCCCCCGTTGCGCGGGGGGCAGCAGTGGCGGCACTGTGCTCGTGACTAGCCCAGCTCGTCATGAGGCAAAGTGGAGCTGTGCTCATGATGAGCTGGGCTCATCACGACTCCGCACACTAATTGATTCTCCTGCACAGGCGGGGTATCAATTATGCGTGGGAGTGGCGCGACCGTTATGACGAGCCCAGCTCATCATGAGCACAGCTCCACTGTGCCTCATGACGATACATGAGCATACAAGGGGTTAATGAAGAATTGCTGAAACTGAAAAACAAAGACATTTTGGAAGTTACAACTATTAACAATATAGAACACCAGAGAGTAACAATAGTCCTAAATAAAAAACTGCAAGGAAAACTGGATTCATAAGAAAAATCGATATCTAATACTACTGGTTTTACTGGGTTTACTTGTGTGTAAAAATCTGTGGAGTAATTTTTGCAGCATAATTTAAATGTTGAGGAAGGATTAGTAAATGGTGCAATGGCTAAAGTTTTTGATGTCATTAATTTTCCAAATAGGAATGAGGTTGATTACTCGACTAAAAAATGTGGTCAGATTAATGGGATCAAACAGATTGATCAATGTGTTGTATGTTTTTTTACTAGTGAAAGACTTATTTGTGCTACACCAGCAGTTCTCTCTCTAGTGCATGCTGTGCATTTAAAGATGGTATGTCAAATGTACCATTGTCACGAGTTAGAACATTGTCTGGTTTATTTTTTCTTTGATTTTGATGAAAAGAAAGTTAGTGCTGATACTAGTTGTGTTACAGAATACAATTGGTTAAGAAGCGTATACGCCCCACACTTAGGACAGTATCCTATTGATGAGAAACAAAGAAGATGGTCTAAGCAGAAACCTGGTGAGCAATCAATGGATGTTCCTGTAAAACAGCAAAAAAGGATAAGGAAGAAGGTGTAAAGATGGAAAGAATGAAATTAAATGGTGATATTGTAGGTTTTCAGCTGGAAAACAGTAATGGTGTCAACTGCTATGCAACTGTGATTCTCTTTTTTTCTTTTTTTCTTTTATTAGTGAATGCACATGCAGAATTTAGACAATATGTACATCTCTAATAATCAAAAAGAAAAAAGAAGCATAAAATAAAAAAAACGCCAAGTACATCAGCAATACAAAATAAAGTTGAAAGACAAAAAAGGTTATATAATCCAAAAGGCAATAGACATAAAGATATATATAAAAGATAAAGAGATCAAATCTAACCATTTAGTGATCGGTGACCAGATTTTGTGGCCTCAGATTTGTTTCTTGGGGCCACATCTTTTGTAAACAGATAGTTCTAAATTATATTGCCGGAGTATCCTTAATCTCCAATTGCAAAAAGTGGGAGCATCAGCATTGATCCAATGAGTGGTTATACATAGTCTCGTAATAGACATGGTAATAAAGAGGAGTAAACTAGTTTCGGCACTTTCACGGAATATTCCTTCCGTCTCCCCCCTCAACCCCAAAAATTACCAGCTCAGGGGTAAGTATAACAGGCATTAATAGAATTAAGTTTAGAAAATAATTAATGTCTTGAAAAAAAGTTCTTAAACCTGGACAAAAAAAACCCATATGTATTGAATCAGCCCCATATAATCCACACCGATTGCAGGAGTTACATGAGTTCCCCTGCGAATGAGTCCATTTGGAGATTTTGGCAGGGGAGTAATACAGATCAAAGGCCGTCATAAAATGTTGTGATTTCAAACTGCCAGACAAAACAACTGAGTTTGCCAATTCCAGTGATTTAACCAAATGTATGCCACCTTTATCTAGTTTCCTTTCCCACTGAGCACATTGCGATATTAAATCATCGGGAAATTCCGTCAGCAAGGTCTGATATATTATCCCAATACGTGATTGTCGTAGCAGCGTTTCAATTATGCTAATTGGACCCAGATTCCCCTGCCCCATTTGCAATTTAGAGCCAAGAAAACTCCGAATTTGTAGAAATTTAAAACAATCACATTTAGGGAGGCCAAACTCCTTCTGTAAGAGTGTGAATGGCTTTAGGCTACCTTCTTGACTTAGATCACCAATAACCGTAATCCCTAAATCAGCCCATCTATACGTAATCCTATCCTGGAATATTGACGTAGTAGACCTTACGCTGAAAGGGGGGTATACAAGTTAATATTGGATATATTAAATTGTTTCCTGATTTTCTTCCATACAAAATATGCAGATTTAATTATTTTACATCTGGTTTTCTATAGTAGCTGTGTTCAAGAGTTTTAACTAATCTTTGTCAAGCATGTTCTCCTAAAAGCATCTCATAGATTGTTGGGTTAGTAGCATCAGATCTGACTGTTTTGGCAGTAACAAGTATCTCCATATGCTGCAATAGAGCAGCCAGATGGTATAATAGAAAATTCGGCATACCCCAACCTCCCCTTAATCTTAGAAGAGTCATCCATTTTATTGCCCTTCTAGGCTTTCGGTAGCTCCATAAGAATCGAAAACAAATCTGTTCGATTTTGGAATAAAGAGAGGGTGGAAAAATTAATGGAATTGTTCGAAAATATATAAGATTTTGGGAAAAATAGACATTTTAATAACATTGCATCGTCCATGTAATGATAGGTGTAAATGATCTAGCCTCTCCAGAGAAGTGTTAATAGTATGAATGATGGGTAATATATTAAGTTCAGGAATGCGTTCTACATCCGGTGTTATTCTGACCCCCAGATAGGTAGCCTCTGAGGTTGTAATATCTAGGGGGCAGGATTTATCCGAATGCAGACATTGTGGACCCGATTCACAGAAGTAACTTAAGACAAAATCCTAAACTTACTACCATTTTGGTATTCACAGAAGGCACTTACTCATTTTGGTATTCACAGAAGGCACTTACTCCTTTTGGTGTTCACAGAAGTTAGGAGTCCTAACTTTAGTACTCCTAAATGCCTTCTGTGAATACCGAAAGTCTTAAAATTAGGATTTTTCTCAGTTTAGTAGTAATATAGTTAGGACTCCTAACTTTTGGACTCCTAAATGCCTTCTGTGAATACTGAAAGTCTTAAAATTAGGATTTTTCTCAATTTAGTAGTAGTAAAGTTAGGACTCCTAACTTTAGGACTCCTAAATGCCTTCTGTGTATACCGAAAGCCTTAAAATTAGGATTTTTCACAGTTTAGTAGTAGTAAAGTTAGGAGTCCTAACTTTAGGACTCCTAAAGTGAGAAAAATCCTAATTTTAAGACTTTCGGTATTCACAGAAGGCATTTAGGAGTCCTAAAGTTAGGACTCCTAACTTCTGTGAATACCGAAGTGATTAAGTGTCTTCTGTGAATACCAAAATGAGTAAGTGCCTTCTGTGAATACGAAAATGGTAGTAAGTTTAGGATTTTGTCTTAAGTTAGTTCTGTGAATCGGGCCCTGTGGTTTTATACCCGGAGAAATCACCAAACTGTTTAGCGCAGATATCCACAGTGGGGAGAACGAGCCGTAAATTACTGGTAAAAATCGCTATATCGTCAGCATAGGCCATAGTTTTATACAAGATATTGTTCACAATTGCGGGCTCAATATTCGTTTCCCTTTCAAGTTTTTCTAAAAAAGGATCGATATAGAGCGAGAATAATAATGGAGAGCAGGGGCAGCCCTGTCTGGTACTCCTGGTTATGTTAAATGTTTGTGAATTTTCTCCAGATATACGAATAACTGCTTCATGTGATGTATATAAAGCTTGAATGGCTTGAATAAATTCAGGGGAAAATCCTTTCCCGTACAGGACAGACCACAGGAACCGCCAGGAGACCCTGTCAAACGCTTTTTCTGCGTCCAACAGGATCATCCCAAGAGGAGATCCCGTGGCCTGCGCCCGTCAAAAAGGGCAATTGCTCTCTTGATATGATCTGTGGTATCTCTTCCAGGAATAAACCCGAGTTGTCTAAGAGATACTAAAGGAGTTATAACAGTGCAGAACCTAGAAGCAATTATTTTTGCATATATCTTGCTGTCAGCCGTGATGAGTGTGATCGGTCTATAAGAGCCTGGATTAAGCTCTAGTTTTTCCCTTTTTCTTGAACACAATGATCGTGGTCTTTTGCCAAGATTTAGGAGTCAGTCCCTGTTGAGCTAGCTGAAACAACGAGATTAAGATAGGTTTCTGCATTTGCCGAAATTTCCTGAACAACTCTAAGGGGATTCCGTCTGACCCGACTGCTTTGCCAGTTGCTACAGATAAGATCGCGGCCTCAATTTCGTCCCAAGTAATTGGGGAATTGAGAATCTCGTTTTGTTCCATAGTTACTTTACTCGTGATTATTCCATTTAAAAATCCCATAGTGCTATCGGCGGCAGATTCTTCTTCGGCCTTATAAAGTTGACTATAAAAATTATGAAATACCTTTAGTATTCCTTGCGGGGTATCCACAATTTGATCCTGTTTGTCCTTTATCCTATTAATACCATTATTCACAGCTCTTTGTTTAATACGTTTAACCAAAAGTTTCCCTGTTTGCTCCCCAAATTCAAAAATGTCTGATCGATATTGTATATATTTAGAAGCAAGTTCCTCAGCATAATGTGAGTGTATTTTGGTTTTAATAACAGAAATTAAATTTAAACATTCGTCAATATTTTGACCAGCACTAATCTTCCTAATAAGCTCTAGCTCTGCGGCTCTTAATTCATCAATCCAAGATTTTATCATATCTTTGGTCTTCCTCTGGAGATATAATGAAAAGCTAAGTGTTTCCCCGCGTAAGGCAGCTTTAAATGCATCCCATACAGTGATTTCAGGAGCGGTGCCATTTTGATATTAAAAAATTCAGAGATCCATTTAGCTATTTGTTGGCAATAATCCTCTTCCAGTAAGAGTTTTTTGTCAAATGTCCATGCATTTACATTCCTAGGGAGACCATATAGTGGCTTCTCAATAATTAACGGGTTATGATCAGAAATGAGTCTCGGATGTAGGTTAATGTTAACTTTATCTGCTAACTGTTGTGAGCAAAAAAAATAATCAAGGCGTACAAGTTTTTTATGTGGTGCTGAAAAAAAAGTATATCCGGGCTCTCTGGATTTATGTCGGTGCCATATATCAACTAAATCATACTCTTTGACCAGGCCCTGTAAAGCCTTAAATGTGTTATTCTTGCGGCCAGAATACGGCATGCCAGCAGTTAGATCAAAGTTTTGTTCTAAATGAATATTAAAATCGCCACAAATAACCAGAGGGGATGGCCAAGTGGCAAGTTCAATATTAATATTGTTCAGAATTTCTGGGTCATCTGAATTAAAGCCATATATAGAACAAATTGTAAAAAGAGAGCCACTAATATCTACCACAAGGGTCACCCAGCGTCCTAGTTGATCCTCTTTCTTACGCCTACAAATAATAGTCCCATGTTTCGCTAAAATTGCTACCCCACGAGTGTTGGTGCCCTGATGTGTGCAGGCTAAGAGATCAAGGCCCAAATCTCTAAGCAAGTTGCGATTGCACCAAGAGATATGTGTTTCTTGTACACAGAGTATTTCTATTTGTAGCTGCTTAATTACTTTAGTAAATAATTTCCTTTTTTTATTATCATTAAGCCCACAGATATTGATGGTACAAATAGACAGTTTATCTCTAGCCATTTTCAATATGAAGTGATTGAATATCCGCTTGGCCGAGGCCAACATTTCCAGTAGATCTTTTGAGTATTGCTGAATTCATCATTATAATTGTTATTTCTCTATTCACATAAAGATGTACATACAGATTAGATAGATTAAATAGATTAAGCATGCCATTTGCCCCACTCCCCTCACCCCCAACCAAAGTGACCCACCCTCTCAGTAGCTCCCGCCCCTATCCCTCTCCCCAAGTCACGAGGCATAGGGAACCCAGTCCATGGTGATGTCAAGCAAGACTCAGCCCCAACCAGCGTAGACCCCCTCCCTCTCTAAGAGAAGACTAAACAGGCATTATTACTAATAAGTACCACTGACAAAGCTAAATGGAGGACAGAAATTCTTGAGCTTGAATCTCAGATAAAAAAAAGTGAGTTTGCCCGTGAAAGATCACTTTTAGCTTTGCAGGGTTTAGAAGAAAAACCTGAACCCCTTTAGCTTGAAAAGCAGGTATTAGTTGGCGCAAGAGCCATCTTTTCTCTACGGTAGCCTGACAGAAGTCAGGTCGGACAAAAAAATCGCACCCTTTGTCCTTGCGTTTTTTATCCGGTCTGGCAAGATCATATATAGCTTCTTTAGCTAGAAAATTATTAAGTGAAATAAGGATCGCGCGAGGTCTTTACTCAGTTAATACATCAGTTTTCTTGTGGATATTAAAGGGGAAGCGATGGGCCCTTTGGATTTGTATTTGCCATGTCCAGTGTTGGAGTTCAGGAAACGCTTCGGCGAAGAGTTCCACCACAAATTGTCAGGCATCACCCCCTTCTTTTCCCTCGGAGATACCAAGAATGCGGAGAATATTCCGTCTAGCACGATTTTCAATATCCGTCAGTTTCCACACGGTGTCATCCTTAATGGACTTAATAGTTTATGTGAGTGTTTTTTGGGCGATTAACTCATCCTCTAGTTGAGAGATTCTAGTTTCAGCTTCCCCCATTCTAGTAGAGAAATCAGACGAAGACTTGGCAACTCTTCTAATAGAATTTTGCAATTTACGGTAAGCCCCCTGTGTTCTTAAGCTCTCGGATTTGGTTTCTTCTCTGAGGGCCATGATAGTTTGGTAAATTATAGGAAGTGTGATTTCATCTTGAACCAAAACCTTGTTATTACCAATCGATTGAATCGCTTCTGGGATCTCATTACTGTTCAAACTTGGCGAAAAGGAATAATCCCATGTCATAGAACCAGTTGCCCCCTTAGATTGATTTGCTGATGCCTTAGAATTGTGTGGAACTGTGGTTGCGCCTTGGCCCAGCAATGTTCTATCATTCTCCTCCTCCCAGTGAAGGCTAATACAATCACTTTCATCTGCAGCTGAATCATTGACTGAATGTTCATCGCCGGAGGAATGGGAGTAGTCTGAGAGGGAGTAAAATTTATCAGGTGCCTCCTCATCTTTGTGGGTTAAAGATACGTCCTTACCCTAGCTTACTGAAAGTGCAGACCTGGGATTAATCATGGAGTTTTCTAAAGGGACTACAGGACCCATAATGCAATTGATTTGATGTGCTAGGGTGTTTATGCCATTATTATCATCTTGGGAAACACTGCAAGCAGGCTCTGGTGCTCCCATGCTCCCAACTGCAGTCAGTTTATCGATGCCGTGTTTCGGGGGTTCCATAGTCACCTCAGATACTGGTGGATCAGCTGGTAGAATTGCAGGATTTTGCGGCATCAGCTGAAGTGAAATCGGTGCTGCAGCGGTAGATATTATAAATGGCATATCAGTAGATACTATCGCCGGAGTGTCGGAATTCACTTTCCCTTTCCCTTTCTCATTGCATTTGGGAATTGTCACTCTGTGTTTATCTCCATGGGCTTTAAACAGGGCGGGTACAGTTTTAGAATAGTTCTTGTTTAGTTCCCCGGCCCCCGAGAGACCCCCAGCGGGAGTACTTACAGAGCAGCGTTTGTTGTTTTCAGTATTCAATTTGGCATCGGGGACCGGAGCAGAGTGCGGTTGTTGACCACCGACAGGATTCCCTGAATGACCGCGGTTCTTTGCTCCTTTCGTCCCAGTTTTCGGCGGCATCTTTTTAGGCAGGTACACACTGCACGCAAACAAGGAGACAGCACTAAGGGCTTTCCAGGGCACCAGCTGGCACGGCAGCGGCACCTCCCAGAACCAAGACCAAGATCGCCAGATCATGGAATATTGTACAGGTGGGCTTGAGGACGAGGAGAGGGGTTTTACAACTGGTGGAGGTAGCGAGTCAGCTCACACAGCCACAGCAGCGGCCGCCATCTTGCCTCGATCCGGACTCCGTCGCAACTGTGATTCTCAATGTACTCTTAAATTTACTGCATTTTGTAAATGAAATTCAACATAAAGGAGACAACGGAATCTGATCTCATCTGTATACTTTGCTGGAACATTTATTTAGGCATTCGAGATGTAGTACACATGCATAGTGGATCTATAGTATTTTATCTTAAAAATCAAAAAGACGCTCAGGAATTTATTACGGTGATGCTTTGATGTTTGGAAGAATTTTTTTTAATATTGATGAATTATTTGGACTGATTAACACATGGAACCTTGATCTTGATAATTGCTCCTTTACAGCTACTACTCAAATCAATTCAGAAAGATGTATCTACTTAACATTAACAAATTGTAAAATTGTAAAACTGTTGCTTTTGACAAACTAATGAAAAATGCAACCCAAAATATGACCTGCTCAAATTGTAGATCAGATTGTATGTCTACTTTGCAGATACAGAGAAGTGGGAAATACATTATATTGATGTTACAACGATGCATACCTGATGGGTCGAAAAAGTAAAACTGAAATTACAAACTTCAAAGCAGTACAACTTTCAAATTCTGGAAGAACGTGCACAACATGGTCTATTACCTTTCAGGAAGTACTTCGTATGACTTTAGGGCACTACACTGTGTATTTAAGAAATTCAACTGGATTGACACAATGCAACAACAGCAAGTTCACTTTCAAACAAAAACTTTCTTTCAAACTTACAAATCCATATCTCTTCTTTCTTCAATCAAAGTTTTAAGGAAGATTAAGATTTAAAGAGCAGTATACAATGTTTGTTGTTATGAATAATCAGTGTATGGTATTCAATACGGCCTAGCAGGGGTGATATCTTCAAAAAAGAGTCAGAAATGTGAAGATGTGTTATATCTATTTAGAGTTATGGACTATTTCAGTATCATATCCTTTTTATTCAATATATTCACTTAAATTAGTTGAGTACCTTTAGTAGGAAAGACTTGTTAAGTGTTTGTTGTGAGGGTGATGCACGGTATGACATATTTGTAGTTCAATGCTGTGCAGTTCTATTTTAATCTATAATCTATATGATTGTTTTTTCCCCACTGTTAAGTGATAATTATTCATACAGTACATTGTGTACAATGTACAAGTATAAAAGCTGAGAACAGTTAAAAATAGAAAAGTATATGTTAAAAACAAATCTGTGTTTTACATTGTTACTGTTGTGTACTCTTGTATATTAACATAATTGTTTATTTTTTCAGTAATTTCATCTTTACTGTGACATTTTTAAATATGCCCTAATATCATGCATTTCAATTTTCTCTCTTTTATACCAGATCAATGGATTGAATTCTGTATATAATTGCTATGAAATATATAAATAGATAATGTAAGTGACTCCCTAGGACTCAATGATGCATAAAATAACATAACCTTGCAAGCACTAATGCATCCACTCACATACTCACCCACTCACTTATACACACATTCACATATTGGGACTCACTACTACATACACTAACACATCCATGGACAAACACTCATTCATTAAATGACATTCACTCACACAGCCACACACTCTACAGATACACACATAAACAGACTTATGTATTAAATAACATACTTACTGACTCAGTCATACAGACTCTGACACACCCTAGCTCTCCCAAATACATGCACTGACACACCCGTGAACACACTGATGCATTACCTGACATACTCACTCACTCAGTCAAATGCACACTAACACACACTAGATCTCACTAAAAGTTTCACTGACACAGCCATGGACACTCTGATGCATTAACCGACATTCACTCACTAATATGTACACTGACACACACATTAACAGACGTATGTATTAAGTAACATACTCACTGACTCAGTTTTACTGAGTCTGACCCACAATTTAAGGTTTCACTAATAAATACACAAACACAGCCCTGCACAGACCTATGCATTACCTGACACACTCACTCACTCAGTCATACACACACTGGCACACTCTAAAACTCACTAATGCATATGCTAACATACCCATGGACACACTAATGTTTTAACTGATATACTGACTCTTGGACACATGGAAAAAGCAAAATGCCATGGTGTATTTATGTACAGAAAGGTGTCCCTTCCTGTACATAAACAAACCTTTAAAAATAAATACCATTTTGTCACTTTCACGTGTGCTGGCAGAATGGCATTTTAGTATTGTTTATGTGTAGGAAGGGACACCTTCCTACACATAAACGGTCCTTCCCTGCACGCAGACACCCTTGCACTACAGTGCATGGGTGTCTGCGCCATCGCAGGAGAAATTGCAAGGATGCACCACTTCTTGTAAATATGGTGCAGCCTTGCGCTTCAGAAGTGGCGGAGGGAGCAGTTAAGCCAGGAAGGCTAACGCCTCTCTCCGCCACTTCATTGTACACATGGCCCGAGTTTTTGGGTTCAAAAACTAAATAACCACTGTGTCAATGGTAAACATTCAGGCAGAGATTCACTAAACTTTCATGCAATGCAGTAAGGGAACTTGCTGTGGTGTGTTGCATGAAAGGCAGAGCAGAAATGAACCATTTTACAAGAATATCGCACACTTCTGCTCTCTCCTTACGCTAGCGCACTTGTATCAGCCTAACGCCAATACATCCATCTTAGCGCCATGATGTGAGGGTGCATGTGTTGTAGTCAGAATAGTTTTTGCACTGGATAGGATACCTTCCTATAGAAAAACTATTCTTAGAGGCTTACTCCTCTCTGTACGTGTGATGCAGAATGTCATTGCGCTAACCGCAGATATTAACATAATGTAGGTTTTACCAAATATGGGCAGATCTGACTCAGCTTTTCATGCTCTCACATAATTGACGAGTTAGCAAGTGAATTGACTAATAGTTACTTAGCTGTTTTGATGCAGTGCAGTTTTTAGGGATCACTGAATAATTAGTAAAAAAGTCCGTATTGTTATAAGTTCTTGTCAGATGAAGCTTGGATTCTCATGTTCTAGGATAATACGTAATTAGGCTCGCAGGTCAATATTTGCATTTACATTCTATCCAGTTGTATTCAATGTTTGTCAGCAGGCAGATGTACAGGCTGCAATATTTTGAAGCACGGCTATCCTGCATGAAAAAGGTACATATTTAGAACTAGGTAAAAAATGCCAGCAGGGAAAGACATTTTTTAAAAAGGTTTGCCTTTTATTATTTTTTTAGACTTGTACATTTTTGTGTAGGCTGCTAGCTTCTCTATATCCTTCCCTTGCAGTAAGTCCAGTCATGCATACATGTAGCATTTAATCCTGTGTACTCTGAAATTCCTCTGAAATGACACGTGCTGGAGCCGGGGGTCTCCATCTAACCACCTGTAAAAAGCTCCTTAAAAACATAGCTTGCATTATCTAAAGAGGTTTAGGTAAGTCACCATGCATTGTACTTGTTAACTAAAATACAGTTCTATATGCAAGATTTTCTGCTCCGGGTTTGGATTTGAGCCTATTGAAACTGCTTGTATTTTGAACATTAACATATAAAATGGTTTACAGCAGCCTATACCTGGTGGGAAGACTGTTGCTCTGTCCTGTCAAAGAAGGCTTACAGTGCTCCTGCCCTACTAAAATAGTTGTGTGTAAGGGAAACATGTAGTGCTGCTACTTTTTCATCCACTGATTCTGTGTGGTGGTGTGGAGCATGCTCTGCTTATCCTGTAGTACCTGTTAGTGAAGCTTGAACCTTTTCACTGTATGAAAGGTGTTTCTCATGCAGCTCAGAGCAGCAGCCACAAATGCTGTGATACACGAGGAGAGCACCATATTTACAGAATTACATAGTGCAAGGGTGTCTCCATGAGTCTAGCATAGGTTTTGTACTGGAAGGGTACCGTTCCAGTGCAAAATAGTATGCTTAGAATGATTTTAAATATCTTACAACCTTGTATGTGTGCTGTACAGTGTAGCAAAGTTGGAAAATAAAGGAGTAAAAAAGCATTTTTCTGTCATAGCACCTATCCTAAATGGGTGCTATTTTCTGACATAAACTTTGTCTACTTTTTTAATTAAATAGGGTTTAGCATCAGAAACCTTGGCTGATTGCATGGAAAAGCCGTTGTACTTGTAAATCTCCTCCCCTAATGGCATCAGTACACTCAACGTTATTCTTCAAAATACTCAGGACTGGCTTGCTCTCAAACACCTCAAACTTAATGCCATAAAAATGGAATTCCTCCTCATTACCCCACCCACACACAATCTCAAGATCAACCTTTGGATGAAACCTCTAACTGCCCTCAATTGTACACCTCACTTTGTAGACTCTGCAAGATCTCTGGGAATTATACTAGAAAAAGATCTGCAAATCCAGAACCACCTCAGTAACGCCACCAAAGGAGCAAACTACCAGATGAGCATCCTAAGGAAATTAAAACCCTTCCTCCCCTTGGATGACCTTAAATCTGTGTCCAAGCCCTAGTTACCCTCAGGCTCAATTGCGGAAGTGTTGCGCTCATAGCCTGCCCAGATACATGCTGGCCCCTTTACGGGCCTCTCTTAACATTGCAGGCAGTCCCATCAACGGAACAAAAAGAAACAATCACATCTCCCCTAACCTGAAATCCCTAAAGTGGCTCTCTTATGAAACACAAAGTCATCTGAAAATCGCTTGCATGACCCATAAACCATTACATTTCAACACTACCAGATATCTAGCACAAAAGCTGGACTTATCTGGCGGATGTAGATCATTGCGCTATACCCGCTCCATTCTGCTGAGACCACAGGTTTTCTGCAAACAAAAAAACGTGCAACAGAGCCTTTGCAGGCCTCGCTCTAAAAATGTGGAATTCTCTTTCTAAGGAAATCTGTCTGATTCTCTCTACCACCGCCTTCAAAATAGAAATGAAAACATTTCTGAAGAATAAATGATTGACCTAAAATTGGAAACTATACTGCTAGAAATGGGGGTCTCTAATTGGCACAGGCAGGTACCTTTATCCAAACAGGGTAAGAAGGATACACACTCCAGATAAACCCTGCTCACTCCCTGGGTAGCTTGGCACTAGCAGACAGTTTTATCCCAAAGGCAATGTGTAAAGTATTTGAACTCAAAACACATAGTCATACAGTGATAACACCACAAATGGACACCACACCAGTTTAGGAAAAATAAAATATCTTTATCTAAACTCAACAATACTTAATCCAACATACAGGTAATAAGAATATGACTTTTCAAAGGTTTCAAGCAACTGGTCCATAGAAATCTATGAATGCGTGATTCTACACAAAGTACCTGTAGATGCGTCAAAATTCACAAGGCCAAACAGTCGCAGAGAGGGGAGGTGTCGAGAAACAAAGAGATGCGTCAGTTCCTGAGTCTTTGGGGAGTGAATGCCACAGTTCTGCTGCACGCAGGAGAAATGATGCGTCGAATCCAGACTGTAGGGGAAGTGATGTGTCAACTCAAAGATGGTTCTGGTCTACGGGTGATGCGTCGGGAAAGCTTGCCGCACAGGTGCGACACATGGAAATCTGGGATGCGCTGACGATTGATGCAGCAAGCAGCGCTATGTCAATTTCTTCAGTGTGATCCCATAATGCGTCGTTTCTTGCCACCGCAACAGGTGCTGCGTCTTCACTGCGGTGCTGCGGTGTGTGGAGATTCTTCTCGCACGGCAGTGCTGCATCGGGAAAAACAATTGCAAGAAGAACGATGGGTCGATTTTCTTAGTTCAGGTTTCTTCCTGCTCCCAACAGCAGGAACAACCACTACAGGCCCAGAGCTGTAACAGGCACCTCCTCGTAGGTCAGAACTCTCAGCAGCAGAGTTCAGGGGAGCTGGGAGTGAAGTATTTGCGTCCCTGAGACTTCAGAATAGGAGGCGAGCACACAGAGGCCCTTGGAGATTATTCTTCTAGCAGGTTCACAGCTAAGTTCCAGTCTTCATCCTTTCCTTGGCATGGGGAGCAACTGCATCCCAACCCCACACAAAACACAGCAAAGGGGCAGGTCTCCTCCTCGTAGCTCTTCAGCTCTTCTCCTTGGCAAAGGTTCCTCTTGAGTCCAGAAGTGATCTAAACTCCGGGGGTCTAAGGTCTACTACTTATACCTCATTTTGTCTTTGTTCTCTTTGTACAAGGATATCTGAGACCAATCCAAACCAGTTCTGTCCTAACTGGTGTAGTATGACCTCAGGGGGTGGAGACAGCATAGTGCAAGGGAGACATGCCCTATTATGGTGCAAGGAAATTTCCTCCCACTACTCTTTAAATGCAGCCAAGCCACTTTCAGCTCAGCTCAAAGACATCCAGTGAGGACCAGGCGCATCTCAACCCCCATCCCCCAGTGGCTGTCTTCAGTGAATGCACATCCCCAGCCCATGTCACTCCAAAACTAGTCAGGCACATACAGGTCAAACAAGAAAAAGACTACTTTTTGAAAGTGGCATTGTCAAACATACAATTTAAAAGCAATCTTTACTAAAAGATGTGTTGTTGAATTCTGAGTTCAGGGAGCCTAAACATTATTTCTCTATCTTGTCCCAATTGGAAGTTATACTTGTAAGATGTTACAAAGTATCTCCCATTCCATTCTATTGGCAGATACCCTTTCAACAGTGAAAAACTAAACAGGCAGTATTTCACTATCAGAACATATCTCACACACACCAGTACATGTCCTACCTTTCCCATATACTGCACCCTGCCCAGGGGGGTACCTTAGGCCTATGTTAGGGGTGCTTTACATGTAAGAAAATGGAAGGTTAGGGCCTGGCAAGTGGGTTCAGTTCGCTGTACTGGGGTGAATGTATGACATTGTTCTGCATTTTGTCCATCAACTGTTGTTTTTGCAAGTGGGTCCACTTGCCAGGTCGACATGGCAGTTTAAAACTGCGCGCAGACACTGCAGTGGCAGGTCTGAGATACATTTTCAGGGCTACTCATGTGGGTGGCACAATCAGTGCTGCAGGCCCACTAGTAGCATTTGATTTACAGGCCCTGGCACACGTTTTGCACTTTACTAGGGACTTATTAGTAAATCTAAAATGCCAATCAGGGAGAACCAATTATAACAACTATTTACACAGGGAACACTTGCACTTTGACGCTGATCAGCAGTGGCAAAGTGCCCAAAGCATCTAAGCCAGCACAAACGAAATCCAGCACAGCATCAAAAATACAGGAGGTAGCAGCAAATAGTCTGGGGAAACCACACCAAAGTAGCAAAGTCTAACACATACCATATATCGATCAACCTTACCTGTTGTACTCTCATTCTGTTGATTATGACTTTCTCCTTATGATCTCCTAAGGAGGTTGCATCCTTCGATTTGTTATTCTTCTAGGATTGTATCTATGCACTTTACTACTGTGTCTTTTACTGGTTATTCACTCCCCGCCCCTGTAAAGCGTTCTGATACCCTTACAAGTCATGTTTGCGCTATATAAAACTTTATAAATAAAATTCATAAATAAATAAACATCCATGTACCACCCATGATATGTCCCCTTGGTGCTAAGTAATGCAAAGCAGAGCTATGAGCTGCTTTTCATCACTTACAAGTTATTTTCCAGCTTAAAACGGGTCTTAGGCTGGAAAGTAAATAGGTAACAACAGATTTAACAGAGATAAATCGTAATAAATAGACCTCCAAGTGTATTAATATTTTCTTATTAAGTGGACTTACATATCCCAGAGGCTTCGCAGGAAAAGGATGTGCAAAATGTAGAATATAAAATTACAATTCCTCACGTGTGACAAAAAAAGTGATGACTAAAGAAAGGAACGCCATTCTCAAACAGTCTTTTTTCTCTTTAATACTGTCTTTTTCAGATAACCCAATAGTTTTTCATGATCTTGTACACGAATAGTAGAAACTAAGGGGGTCGTTTAGAGTTTGTCAGATGCCGTTCATCCACCATAAAGTGATGGATGCTCTATCCACTAAACTTCTGACTTCCGTGTCCCATTTAGAGCTGAACAAAGTACATGGGGGCATATTTGCAATAACTGGCGCATTCCTGCATATCAGCAGGGATGCGCCAGTTATTGTGAGCCACAGCTCCGCCACCATGGATGCGCCGCATTTACAATGCGGCGCACCATGGGGCAAAACAGCACAGATGCGTGACGCATCTCTGCCGTAAAAGTGGCGCATTGCTGGGGTTGCGTCGCAAGCGCGACGCAGCTCCAGCAATGCTCTGGGGGGCCCTATCTTGTGAACGCTGTGTCAATCCGTGCGCGTGCTTCAGGCAGGCGCAGGGTTTTGATGAAGCATGGGCCTAAAAGTGACTGAACGCCCCCCCGCGCAGCAACACCTACTTCTGGCGCAGGGCTTTACAACGTGACGCATCTCCCAGATGTGTCACGTTGTAAGTACCCCGCACCATGGCACAGGATTTGCGGCGCCGCTGCATCACAAAAGCGACGCAACGGCGGCGTAAATAAGGCGCAAGGGGCTTGTAAATCTGCCCCATGGTTTCTACTGGCAGAAACTAATCTGGCTTCACCATTGGAAATCTCTGACCATTGTCATGTCAGGATCATTGATGTTTTGTTTTGCTGAAATAAATCCCTACTTTGATGATGTGTTGCTGCAAAAAAAAAAAAGAAGAAAGCTGGCCAGTCAACGTATATTCAGTGAAAACACGAGCACACACAACCCACAAACACGTATATTAACATTTCTTCATCCATTCATACCCACTGTTTACCTACTTCTATAACAGAAGAGAGTATCGAGGAGCTTCCTGTGACAAGCAGTTTTCTATTCTGGTAATCTATGAACATGTGCAGTCTTGTGGAATGAACATAGCTTTGTGCAAATACTGTAGGTGCAGATCAAAAAAATACAGTACAGCCCTGTCTGGATGATATATTAAAAGAGCAACTACAGTGAGAGACTGCTATCAGAAGGTTGCTGAGAATCAGTCGAGCCTGAACTAATTAGTAATCAGGTCAAGCAGATGGTCGCCATGGAGACATCTGTGGTTACTCTTGTCTTCCTCTTAAAGCATCTGTCCTTTTTTGTGATCCTACTAAAACTGGGAAATGAATTTTAAAAGTACATCGCCATCTGATGATGAAAATGATACTCTAGCCAGGCTTAGAGTCTACAAATATTTACGGCGATATGAGAGTCGAAATCTGCCGCTAAGCGGCTTAAAGTTTTCCACCCCCGAATTCTGGATCTCACTGTTAGCTGCTGAGCAGAAAGATTTAGAAAAAATAAATGGGTTTAATCTATTTTGTACAACCTCAGTTCTTAATCATTGCGTGTTAATTATAGTGAATGGGCAAACAGGATCTTTTCAAACCATGTTGGCATTTCTTTCAAAACTGTAATGCAATATTAATGTGTCAATTCCCATATAGTTTATATAATTGAAAAAGAAAAGGCTCAGTTCCTAATATTAAAAAATAATTATGCTATATATATATTTTAACAAGTAGGAATATCGGTCTTGGCCAAAGGAGGTTTTCGCATTTAAATCAGTTATGATCTTATAAAACATTACATTTGGTCAGGGTCCTACATAATTAAAAACGCACGTGTGTGCACGTGCTTGTCCCTGAAATTCATTCTAGTAAGCTTTTTTATATTTGCAACATGATGCTATTTCACTTCAATTCTTAGGCGGTTCTTCAGTGGTTCTCCTCCTTCCTGTAAAGCCGCCAGCAAACTGTTTGGTCCCCCCCCCTTCTCGGCTATCATTCCTCCTTTGAATGTAGGAGTGCCATAGGGCTCTGTTTTAAGTCCAACCCCTGTTTAATATTGATATGGCCCCCCTCGCACCCATAGCAGAACAGCTTGGTGCAAAAGTTATATCTTACTCCGACGACACTCAGCTGTTGTTTACTTGTGAGAAAGATGCAGCTTAAGAGGAAACAAAATCAGCACGTGCTTGGCCAAGGTGTTTGCCTGGTTCAAACACAACCAATTGCTATGCAGCTCTGATAAGTCTGAAATTATCTTTTTTGGACACACTCCTGGTGATGAATGGCGCCCATGGTGGCCCCAGAATCTGTCCCCCCATGTAAGCCCAGTGACCTTGGGGTGAAACTGGACGCAGATATGTCTATGAAGTCCCAGATCCAATCCGTGGCTGGCACCTGTTTTGGACTGCTAAAAATTATGAGAAACGTCCTCCCTCTGCTCCCTATCCCGCAGAGGAAAACTGGGGTCCAAGCCTTGATCCCGTCAAGGCTGGACTATGTCAATGTGCTATACTGGGCCTCCCTGAATACCTACTTGGCTGCCTACGGGTGGTACAAGACACGGCAGCCAGGGCCGTACTTAGGGTTGGCCCCAGGACACACATGACCCCTTGCCTAAAGTCCATGCACTGTCTCTCAGTGAACAAAAAGGGTTAACTTTAAAGCCCTGGTGTTAGCCTTTAAGGCTCTCCACAATATTAGAGCTCCCTACAGCAGGAATAAAATTCAGCCCTATAGCCCATCTACTTTGCGGTTGTCGACACAGCACCTGACTATCGTGCGAAAGTTATTTCGGTCACAAAAGGGGGGACGCTCCTTTTAAGTAGCAGCCACGAAGCTATGGAATAGCCTGCCTCCCTCTCTGAGACAGATGCAGGATCTCCTCGGTTTTAGGTAACTTGAAAACCTGGCTCTTCCAACAGTAGAGGAGGCGCCTACTGTTTGTTTCTGTTCACACTGCTCTATCAAGGGACACTTCCTGGATTAGCCGCGTGCTCTACAAATCCCTTACAACATAACATAACATAACATAACATAACAATAGTTTTTCAGATTTGGAGAAATAATCCTGCATTTTGAAGACATTATAGTATCTTTTTAAATTCTAAATAGATTATACACGTTTCCTTTTCCATTTCAGATTTGGAGAAATAATCCTGTATTTTGGAGACATTATAGTGTCTTTTTAAATTCTAAACAGATTATACACGTTTCCTTTTCCATTTTTCTACCTTTGTCTTTGGTACCAACTCAAGTGAAATCCAAACAGGAGAGTGGTATGGGAAGGCAATCATGTCAAAAGTACATATCTACAAATATGACATATCTTGAAATGCACAGCAGATCGTTTTTAGACTATAACACACACCAGAATGAATCTGACATATTGAAGAACCAATATGATACACGGTGCATAATACTATGAAATTAACTTTACACCTATTGCAATAAATATGACCATGTTGAAATGAATATGACATATTAAAATGAATATGGCACACTTTAAAACCACTATAGCACACATTAATATTAATAGACAACATGTTGAAATGAAAATAATCCACGTTTCTTAAAAGCAGTTGTGGAAGGCAGATACTTAATGGCCTACTGGATGAATCTGAAATATGTCTTGTGAATGGACGTGCAGTTGATACTGATGGCAAATACTGTTTTTGGGATGTGTGTCATAATTCAATATATAGATGCCTCCATAATGTGGTCAGGGGATTTAAATTATGTGATAAATGGACAAATGGATAGGCAGCCACCCAGAACACAAGTGAAACTGCAGTAACCAGAGTATTAAAAGAAATAATGGACAATTTAAATACTGTGTAGATGTCTGGTGGGTGTTACATCCAGAGCAGATAACATTTTATGTTATTCCCCCAAACACAACACATTCATCTGATTGGATTGTTGGAGTTACCAGCATTTGTGAGCCAGGATGTAATAATATTTGTATTTAAACCAGACACGGATCCCTTAGATCTAGGATCATATGATTAATGCGAATATAAAGTATTATCCAAGGCCTTAGCCAATGGATTGTTCAATAGGACATAGACATAGGAGTCTAAGGAAAAAGTATGCTGTGCGACACAGTCATGACGCTATGGAAAGGCAATGATGATGTATAAATTAGTATTTTATCTTTGCGATTTTATTGTGTGTGATCTGTTTGTAATTTGTTTTTTACCTTGTGCTTTTATGGTCTTTTTGACCAAATACGGATTATTTGATGAAGATGATTGTTCCATATTGTGGCAAATGACTGTCAATGTTTCTTCATGCCGTAGCATCGTACCCTCTTGAATTAGAGGCAACTTAATCATATGATGCACATGTTGGAAGGCGCAGAGATGAAAGGTGCTCTGTCTGCTCGATATCGAAGTGGGGGTATAATATCAGAAAGCTTAAGGATACAGAGGGAAACCAGGTGCCCCTTACTCCTTCATTGTTCACGATGGCGATCTAATCACTTGCCATATACTTGAGTAGGGGCGATGCAGGTATGGAGTACATTTGGAAACACTCACATTGGATAGGACTGAAGGGGGCATAAGGGTGCCATATATGCAAATGTATTATGTGGCAGCACTGGCACATCATGCCGTTTAGTGGTGCAATAAGGAGGACTCTTTGGAAAAGAAACCTTTATCTGGCACTGTAAATGAGGATGAGATTCATGAATATCTTATGAGGAACCCCAACTCGAAGTATAATAACAAAACAATAGTTCAGGGGGACTCTTTTTCAAAGACAGAAGACCATCCTATACCAATCAGCATAGATGGTTTGTCCTATTGAGAACCTGTAAATGCCTCCATGTCAAAACATTGACAATAAGATCCCTTGATCTAGAGTTTCTATTTTGATGAAATGTGAGACGCTAAATTGTAAGAGGATCCAACTAGACTGTTGTAAATGCTAGAGATAATAGCAACGAGTTATGGTTTAATTTGTATATAGTCACTTTGTGCACGTTCACACACTGCATCATCTACACCTTTATCACTATGTAACAATTCAATGTTGTCTACCTATAGAATGATAAGTTGTGTATATCTATACAAACAAGGAATGGTTCAGAAAGAAGGCATGTATACTGTATTAATGATAATCATGGAATGGATGAACTCAGGTTACCATTGATTGGTATGCAGTGGTCTCCTGTCTTTGAAAAGAGTCCCACAGGACCATTGTTTGGTTATTAAAGATATACCCAGGTTATGGTGGGAACATTGGGTTGGTCTTTGCCATATAAGTTACCCACTTGAGGTATGCCAGATTTCTTTTGTCTGGGAATTAATGACGAGGAGAGTTTTGAAGTTGCCTTTATGTGGCTCTGAAAAGCGACCGAAAAAGATTGTTGTTAATACCAAAATGGCAGTGGGATGGAGTCTTTGAAGAAACCCTGAATGAAAATCAATGGGATAGTGCATTTTCCCAGGTGCAAGACAGAGCCAACAGTGCCAGATTCAAATTATCCCACTTTTATTTTTTGCACCATACCTACTTCACACCATTGCCAAGTAACAGAATATAAACAACTAGATTGGCAATCTGCCTGAGATGTGGAAATGTGGCTGCCTCATTTCTAGTCATGACCTGGACATATTTTTTATGGTATATTACTGAAAGTCGATGACAGCCAAACCTTGTTGTATATCAAGTAAGAAGTTTAAAGTTGCAGCGAGGCGCTGACTATTGGGAATAATAGCTGGGCAAGAAAAAAAAGAAAGTCCAGAGTAGATTTGAAGCAGGAAGATAGCCATGTATTGGGTCTACCCTACAAGGCCCAGGATACGGAACTGGATCAGAGATATGTCAGAGTGAGCAGCTGCTTAAGAGTGGTGTAAGAGAGGGTTGCAGACTGTGGAGAATGCTGGAGAAGATTTGGAAATATTGGAGAAAATTAATAATTTGTTGATAATGAACCAAGAACAAGGTCCCTCACAGGTTGATAAAGGAACACATAACAGTCAGAGGTCAACTGGTTGTGTCAGAGTAGATAAATGTTCGCACAGATGGAGAAACAAGGCAAATATAATGTTTAGGTATACCTTCAGGAACAGGCTGATTAAGTTTATGGCGGTATATATTTATTTCTGTGTATTTTTTTAATGATACTGTAACTCCTTAAAATGCACTTTAAAATAAGATGTATAGAGATGTTTTAAACAAATAACAATATAAGCCAGGTTGAAACAAATATAGCACATGTTCAAATGAATATGAATCTGCTGAAATAAGTATGAAAAGTCCTAAAAAGACTAATAAAAATAATGTGATTTCATTCAAATTAATATGGAATGCATTGAGTAGAAAACGACATACCTTAAAATTTGCAAGGAAAGGGTTGAAATGAATTTGAGATGCCTTGAAATTATGTAAAACACTTTGAAATGTATGCATGGCAATTGCTAGCATCAAAGTAATCTATGCTTAAGGAATAATTCACCAGGCCCTAAAATGCAACATAACCTACACTGAAACGAATAGAACATTTTTTAAACAAATATGGCATGCATTGAAATGGATAGGACACCGTTTGAAGTGAATAAAACATGCAATGAAAAGAATATGATAAGAGTTAAAAATAAATGTGACACGTTGAAATGAAAACAGCGCCTTCGGGAAATCAAGATTGCCCTCACCAAAATGAATACCCTGGGGCATATTTACTACGAAGTGGCGGAGCGCGGCTTCAGCCTCCATGGCTTAACACTGTGCTTCGCCACTTCAGAAATGCTGGGCTGCACCATATTTACAACAATAAGGTGCAGCCCTGCGTTTCTCCCTGTGCTGGCGCTACATTTAGCAGTCTAGCGCCAACGCAAGCACCCTTGCACCACAGTGCAAGGGGGTCTGCGTTGAGGGGAAGATTGTTTATGTGCAGGAAAGTGTCCCTTCCTGCACATAAACAATCTTTAAATGGTGTTTTGTAACTTTTATGTGTGATGCTTAATGCAACACACATTGAAGTTGCAAAACTTCATTTTTTTGCTGTTGATGGTTTATGTGCAGGACACATGGAAACAGCAAAATCAAGGAGAAATAAAGCATTTCTTCCAGTTTCACCTGTTTAAGACCAGGATTTCCCTGGTCTTAATTTTGGTGCTGCCTCCTATTTACACCACCCTTGTAAATAGGGGGCAGCATCAAAATCAATGGGTGTTGCGTGAAATGGTGCCTTATTTACAAGGCAGCGTTAAGCCATGTTAAGTGGCTTAACGATGCCTTGTAAATAAGGCAAAGCCCCTATCACCACAATAACGTTGGTAAAAGTGACATTGCAGTGGCAATAGGGGCTTCTAAATATGCTCCCATGTGTGTTCAAATAAATAAGAAAATCTCTGAAGATAATATAAAACCCTGTGAACAATGTGTCATGCAATAAAATGAATAAAACCAATTTTGATATAAATATGGCCCATATATAAATGAATATGATGTGTTATAATGATGATGACATGCTTTGAAATGAATGTGACCTAATGAAATGTTTATTACATGCACCTAAATGGATGTGACATACCCCAAAATTAACATAGCAAAATGAATCATTTTCAAACGCAAGACATGGACACTCAGCATGAGGAGGTTGGGGCATGAGGATGTGCAGTATGAGAGAATTTGGGGCACATAGATAGAGATACGCTACGGCCCTTACTATAAGGTGTGGGGAACAGTATCACAGAATTGTTTTGTGATGATACCACTATATCCAATTTGAGGTAACGTGGTGTGATTTAAAAGTCCCATTATAAGATGAAGATGAAGCTGCTTCACAGGTAAAGATACCACTGAAAAGTTTCACCTGCTTATAGCAGGTGGCATATGATGGCAAATGAAACACATATGTTACCACAAAACCTACAGCAGCTGCAGGTAGAATGCACAATTGGTACTCTTGCCTAAAGACAATCGACCAACAAGTCTCACTTAGACAGTCACTGAAACCCTATGTGAGTACCAAAGGCAAGGAAGGTCAACCTTATGGAAGAGGAATCCTCACACACAAAATCTTGTTTTGCTTCCTCATCAGCAACCTCTCCCCACCCTGAAAGGAGAATACCTCCTGGGCGAACTCAACCTCGTGTTGGACTCGGGCCAGGAGGCAGCTCTTAGATAAAAGCTACTGGACATAAAGGGATCCAGGTTAGTAAATTAAAAATACCTTAATGTGTCCCGGCTATTTGCCTTTATTAGTGGTTACCTTAGATAGGGTTAAAAACTGTTGGGTCAGTGATATGAAAGCAATGACTCACACCACCATATAAATCAAGCCTTGTAAAGAAATGTGTGAACATAAATCATAACATTTAGGAGAAAACCATCTCATACAATTTAAAAAAGTAAAACTAATGACTATGCTGTCTATGTCCCTGGCAGCCCCAATCTATCTCCCCTCCTAGCCCCATCTATCTCATCTATCTCATCTCAGGATCACACTATTCTACCTCACCTACCACACAACCAACTCAAAGAAAGCAAACTCATATGTGTCCGAACACAGCTCTAGCTAACTTATTTCTTACCACCACCATAAACCCACCTATCGAACAGCCGAAGTAGACAGTGAGGATTATTTCTGAACTTCCTAGATAGGTCTACCCAGCATCAGAAAGCTTCACAGTTCCTGCAAGGACTGATGGTAGGTACTTGATGGTAAGCATGTGAAGGCAAGGAGTTGCATTGAGCTGGCAGTGCTGCTGCTCTGGGTCAGACACATCAATCTCGTGTGCTTAAAAATTGATCTCCAATATTTTTCATACTTATTTGTCATTTTCTTAATATCAATCAAGTCCATCTGGTACAATCAAAACATAAAAAAATAGACAAATAGACAACAGAAAACTTGATCAATACAGGTCACTGCACAAAATAACATAAAACCGTGGGAAGACTTTTTCTGTGAACCTTAGTGAATTGTTGCCAATAAGTCCAGACAAACTCACTCTAGTAAAATATCCTACCCCTTAAATAAAAATGGGGCTGTGCATCCAATTATATGAGCACAGTCCCGGGCACACGTAGTGGGGGTATAACAATGGTGTGGAAGTCTTGTTCGAATTACAAATGCAATGGTCGACACCAGTGTAAAGTTGAAAGGATATTTAATGAAGCAACGACTGATATGAAACAAACAACCAGCCGACACGTGTTTCGTCACTAGGAGTGGTCCTGTGACTCTTCAGGGCTGTGTGGCATTTGTAGGGATAAGAAGAGCAGGCCCCATAGAGCCGTTGATAATTCCAACCCGGCCGGGGGTGTGCCGTAGAGGCCATGTGCGTGTACCGTCACATAGTCCGTGAGAGTCTTTAGGAGGAGCCGGGGCGGGTGCGCTGATCAGTGGGTGGATGCGTGTATGGGGAGCCTGGGAGTAGAGGAAATGTGGCGATCCACGCTGCCTACGGCAGCCAGACGGTACTTCCGGCCTCCTCCGAGCCACCCGGCAGGCGCACCCGCCTTCCAGTACAGTTAGGCATCGTGGATCATCACGTTTCCTCTACTCCCAGGCTCCCCATCTCCCACCACCACACGGCGCTCGAGCCCTCTTCTCCACCAGACAGTGGACGATCTCATTTACAGATCCTTGGCATACAAGTGTCCACCCACTGATCGGCGCACCCTTCCCGGCTCCTGCTAACGACTCTCACACTTGACAAAACCAGAGAAATTCCACCATTATAGTTAGGTCAGCTAACTATAACTCATGCCCCCGCAATGAACTGCTGATGACGTCACATTTTACATCCTTCATGACATGGTCAGTGACATCACTGATGACATCACTGATGACATATCAAATGACATCACTGTGACATCACTGGTGATATCATCCATGTTAGAGTCGGGGATCTCTGGTTGGCGCAAGGTTGCCCTTGTGTCAAGCAGGAACCCTCTCCTCCACGTCAGGGCGCAGGATAACCCCTCGCGAATGACCCTTGCTCACCCTCTAGGTGCGTGGCGTGAGCAGCCAAGGCGATTCCTCAGGCGTTGTTGGTTAAGCACTTACAATCATACACACAGTAAATACATCAATCCCCCCAGAAACGGACACCAGACTTGGATATATATAAAAATACGTTTCTTTATGTAAAAATAAGGTATATATATCTCAGCAGACTTATCACAAGACCAATAACGTTTTCGCTATGCCACCAGGTTGTACAGCGGGCAAATGTTCGTTGTTCGTAGCTTCAAATGGATAGTTCGTAGTCTCTTTACTCGTAGTTCCAGTACTCACAGAGATCGGTTCCTGCGAACGGGGAAATAAGGCGTTGCGGGCCCCGAGCCCGATACTGGAACTTCTTTCGTGATGTGGAGAGTCGGCACAGGTCGGTGCGACTCTCAGCTTGGGAAGTGTTCTTGGGTCCTCAATCAGCAGGTGTGGGCACGTAGGCAGGCGCGGCCAGCGACCCTTTAGCACGGCGGTGCAGGAGGGTCTCCACAGCGGGGGCGGCGCGGCCTAAGATGTCCGGGGATAGCGAAGCGGGGTCACAGGGCACAGTCAGTGCAGCTGGATGACCCGGCGTAGATCACAGTCGTCGGACGGCTTCCGGCGGGAGGGGTGATAGCGCGGTCAGCGCGCTCCAGTAGCAGGCGGTGACAGGGATGCAGGCGGCCTGGCCCGGGGACAGAGAGCGGCTCTGGACGGAGCGGGGCTCTCACGGGTTTGAGGCAGGCAAGCTTCTGAGTGTCACGGCCCTAGGAGGGGCGATGAGGGGCGCAGTCTCTTTTCCGGCGGGATGCACACACGGCTCGAATTGGAGGACGAGCAAGAAGCACAGAGAACCCACTGTTCCTGGGGTTCAGTTCAGGGGGCAAGCTCAGATCAAGCCCTTGGAGAATGTTTAAGCGCAAAGTAGCAAAGTCTTTTCAGTAAGTCTCTTCCTCTCCTTTCTCAGCAAGGCAAGCAGCAGGCCAGCTCCTCCGGCGTCTTCTTCTCCTTCTAGTCGGGCAGAGGTTCTTTGTGGTAAACAGGATTCTGATTTCTTAGGAGCCAGGCTCCTACTTTTATACCATGATTCTTTTGTTCTTTAGCGCCAGGGGGCCCTAGGCCTGGCTCAGTCCAGTTCTGGAGCACTTTGTTATGGTGACTCTGCTCTTTCCTTTCAGCAGCAGGGCAGAGACATCAGCCGCCCCACAGGGGGTGGCGCCGGCTTTGTGGTGGCAGAGCACAGGTCTATTCAAGAGTCAAGGTGTACTCCTCCCACCCATCCAGGTGTCACCTCTCTACCCACCACCTGGCAGCCAACCTGTCTCTGGGGATTCCCCAACCCTGCTCCTTACTGTTGCCAGGCAGAACACATACACACAGCAGAGGCGGACTGAGATGGTCAGGTTAGTAAATACTAACTTTCTAAAAGTAGTATTTACAAACCCAGGATATTAAAATAAACTTGACTACAAGAAGTATTTTATTATTCTGAGTTCAGGCATACTAAACTTGACACTTCTACCATGCTCTCTGAGTCCACTGAGGTCACAGCGTTGGCGTGATCCCGGCAGCCCATTCTGGCCTATGGAGAGCAGGTAGCCTTCAATAGTGAAAAACGACAAGGGCTGTAATTCACTACTAAGACATGCCACACACACAGGGCATGTCCTACCTTATGCCTACAATGCACCCTGCCCTTGGGCCTACCAGAGGGGTGGCTAATATGTAGGTAAGGGAAGGTTTAGGGACTGGCAAGTGGGGGCACTTGCGCAGTCACCGCGACGGTCCCGGACCGCGCACAGGGTCTGCGGTGGCAGGCCCTAGACACACTTTACAAGGCCGCTTCCGTGGGTGGCGCAACCAGCGCTGCAAGCCCACCAGCAGCATTGGCATTCACAAGCCCTGGCACCCCTGGTGCACTTTACTGGGGACTGACAGTGAATCCAATAAACCAATCATGGACATCAATTACAGGTACATTTTACTTTGGGAGCACTTGCACGGCGGCACGGATTAGCCGTGGCGCAGTGCCCTGAGCGGACAACACCAGCAAAACAGTCGAGGCACACCATCAAAAAGTGGAAGGGAAACTCACGCCAAGGTGCCAGGTCTAACAATCCACGTGAAAATTTGATGCACCTCCTCACAGTCTAATATAACATTTGATACACCGACTGTAAAATACAGACTACCATTTTCAAATCCATTGACACACCAATACCAGTTACTACATACGCACTCATAGATTTCTAGGTCTACACATACATCCACTCATTCACACATACAATCACTCATACATGCAGTCACTCATCAATACAACACTATCATATGTACTCATACACCTATACAGACATTCACACACCGCCACTCATCCATGGACTTACTCACACACCTAGTAAGTCATGCAAAGAATCAATCACACTCCCATTTACTCATCTGTACACACACCACCTCACTTATTCATACAGATACTATCTCATACTTATTCTCTTATATAATCACTGTTACAAGTACACACAGCCACTCTCACAATCACTGACTCTCACATATAGTCATTTATATACTCCAACTCTAACATACACTTCCTTTTACATATGTAGTTACTTGTACCACTGAGACATCCATTCACTCACCAATACAACCATACACGCACTCACCCACCAATACAGCTGTTTCCACATGCACTCTTGAACCCATACACCCAGTGAATCAACCACTCACAAAACTATGCACAGAGTCACACACCTCCCACCCACCCACACAAACACTCAGGCACCCATACAAGTACTCAGGCAACCAATTGATAGCCCATATAGACAATCATGTAGCTACTGACCAACCCATGCAGCAGCTTACACAACAACAGACAGATTGATGCAGACATTCCCACAGTTTAGTCACTAACCCATGCATTCAGTAAGGCACATTTAATCACTCACTTATACAGTCAGTCACTCACTAACTAAATCATCCATCCAGACACTTATACACCCACTCATTCTTCAATACACCTTGGCATATATAGAAAACATTTTTAAACTGTATAGAAACACACAGTCACTAGATGATGTCATCAGTGATGTCAATTGAGATGTTATCAGTGATGTCATCAGTGATGTCACTGACCATGTCATGAATGATGTAATATGTGACGTCATCAGCAGTGCATTGCAGGGGCACAAGTTATAGTTAGCTGAACTAACTATAACGTCGGAATTTCTCAGGTTTTGTACGAGTGAAGTGTCCAACTAACTAAAACATCAGCGAGGTCTTTGTCATGGTTAGTTACAATATTTACACATTTTTCAGTTTAATTTCTGCAATCATTAATAAAAGCTTTAGCGCACTTCTGAGTGAATCCGATTGTTTCACAAAATACGGAGAATGCTGCGGCGCCCGTGAGCTTTGCAGAAACCATGAAGAATTGGAGTAATTGCCCCCAAGTGTGAGCGCCAGGACGTGCCAGGACGTGGGATCCGAGGACGCCAGTCTAACGGGAGTCTCCTCGGAGGTGAGTGAATCTACACGCGAAGGGAATGCAAGCCGCAAGACGGCTTTGAAACTGCCAAAATATCTATATTGTTCTGGAAAACGGTCCCATAAACGATTTGTTTGACAGCTTAAGCCTTTCCAGAAAAGCAAAGTGTGACTTTATAGTGGATGATAAATAACTGCCTCAAGTGAGAGAAATAGTTGAAAGTTTAAAGGTGACATTCAAATACAGGAATGGAAGCGAGGAAAGCTAAACGCGCGTTGAAAGCAGTATCCTTGTTTTAATCTGAGGAGCTAACAGCATCACACACAACAGGAGATAAGAATTCAAGAGAGAATCAGGGGCAATCCTTAAAACAACTGATGTTTCAAGTTGAAAGGCTCCATAAAAAAGAAATGAATAAAAGTTGGGAGAGGATAGCCCTGGAGAAGTATATAGAGGTAAAGAGAGTCCCAAGAGGGCTGCGTATATTTACCATGTCTACTCATCCAGACACAAAAATGGCGCTACTTCAGGAATGGGGACAAAACAACAGTGTATGTGGAGTGTTCAATGAATATGATGAGGAGTCTCATAAAACACACCAAAATAGACCTTGATGAAATAATAAAAAATATAGAGGACTTGGAAAAACAAATCAAAGCTTCATCAAATAAAGAGGATGTAATCATATTGCGTACAGATATGGAAGCATGTCTAGAGAAATATGAGACTGAAATTGAGGAACGCAAGCAAAGAAAATTCAAAAGGTATGAGGTGGATTATACACATGGAAGAATACTAACTTTTGCCAAAAGATTTGATGCCATAAAAACAAATTACCAACTTAGGGGCCGATTCCGATTCCGGCCGCAAAACGAACCGACCGACACGGACCCGGACCGAATACCGACCGACACGGAACAGCGACGCACGACTCGTGCAGTACGATGCAACGTGAGTGAATTACAACCGACACGTACGGAATACAAGCCGTACGACCGAGCTGGAGGGAAAATAGTGATCCGGCCGGAAAACCGACGCGATTTTCACCGACCGACCCGTACCCGCGATGTACGATTAGCGCAGTACGATGCAATGCGTGTAAAACCAGATCGACTCGCACGGAGACCAAGCCACACGACCAACACGCACAGACAACCAGGCACACAAGCAATAGAGACTGCCGCGAACGAGGCGTACCAAACACAGAAGACAGGCAGCGCGAACGAGGCAGAGAAGCCCGCACAAGACAACAGCAGCATCCGTTACCATCACATGAACGTCTCCTTCATGCCTACAAAACACAAAGGAAAAAAGACAAAAAAAGGACCAAACAAGCAATGACAAAGACAATAAATACCACAAAAAAATGGGACAAAGACACACCCACAACTCCAACTATATAAAGTACTACAATCACTACCATCATCCCTTGCAAACAGGAGACACAGCCAGCAGCAAACACCAGTACACAGCAACCACAGACACACTAACAACTCACCCATCACACAACTCACACACCATCAGCACCTCATACAAAAGCACACACACATACACACAGCAAAACCAACACCAACCCAACATCACTTGCACCCTCACACACACATCCCCCACCACCACCACCCATCACCATGCCTCCAAAGAAGAATCCAAAGTTCACAGATAGTGAGTTAGAAGTGCTGGTAGACGAGATCATCAGAGTAGAGCCACATTTGTTTGGTACATTGGTTCAAAGGACCCCCATCTCACAGAAAACCAAGATGTGGGTGAGGATTGTGGACAAGGTGAACGCACAAGCACCAACGTTGCACACAAAGGACGATATCCAGAACAGGTGGTATGACGTGCGCAGGAGGGTCAAGAAACTCATCGAGAAAGATCACGCCTTGAGTCAGCGCAGCGGCGGTGGACCTCCTGCCAAACCAGTCTACTTCAGGACCTGGGAGGAGAAGGTGTGGGACATCCTACCACCAGAGAGCGTCCATGGCCTAACACACATCCCAGAGCCTGGTGAGTACACAAACAACATACCCAAGATTGTGTGGCAAGGGGACAGTAAAACCATGCACCACAAGTAAAGCTACACTAACCAATAGATAAACATACCACGACGTGTATGCCAGTCAGACACACACAATACCTGCCATCTCATAGTGACTGGGGACTATGTCATGACATGCACCAACCTACAAACAAATAAAGCAAGCCAGTGGCACTAAGCCAAATAGACACTGCCAGACAGTTTGCCACCACAAACACACCACCTCACAGTGCAGCTGACTGTCAGGAAGGAATAGTGGGGATGCAGGTGAAGTGAGTGTAGCCAAAAGCATGATGGGGCCTGTAGTCACAGATAATGCTCCCCATCCTGATTGGCCCATCAAGACCTCTCAGAAACATGCCCACATCACAGGGAGTGGAAAATGACTGACAAGATGGCTGACACTGGCTCCTGCTGTGGGGAGCACAAGGCCCTGCTAGGGCTTGTGTGCAAATCACAAGCAGGACACCACTGACTGACATCCTGAAAGACAACTTGCACGCCCTACAATGGAAGCACGTTTCATGATGGGAAGGAGAACTGACAGCTCTGACCAGAGTACTCAGCATGGTGAGACACCCCCTCAACACAAACTCCACACAACTCACCAGGTACAATGCATTGACACACACCTCATTGAAATATCAGCAAAAGATACCCCGTATTGGGTGCTGCTGTGTGAAGCACAGGGGCTCACTTGGGACTTGCAGCCAAACAAACACCAGGATTTCACAGTCAGCCATCTTGCCATTGCTGTCACACCCCCTCACAGGGAAGCAGAGTCGAGAGGGAAGAAGTATTGGCATGCTGGGAAGGGGGGTGTAGCCAAGAGTATGATGGGAGTCGCAGTCACAGACAACCTACACCCACCCACATGGCCCAGCAAGATCAAACTGAAACATACTCGCTTCACAGGGAGTCGGAAGGGATTGACAAGATGTCTGACACTGGGCTCTGTCGTGGGGAGCACAAGGCCATGCTGGGAAATGGCCAACATCATACATCAGGACTACACAGTCAGCCATCTTGCCATTGCTGTCACACCCCCTCACAGGGAAGCAGAGTCAAGAGGGAGGAAGAATGGGCATGCTGGAAAGGGGGTTGTAGCCAAGAGTATGATGGGAGTCGCAGTCACAGACAACCTACACCCACCCACATGGCCCAGCAAGATCAAACTGAAACATACTCTCCTCACAGGGTGTGGGAAGGGACTGACAAGATGTCTGACACTGGGCTCTGTCGTGGGGAGCACAAGGCCATGCTGGGAAATGGCCAACATCATACATCAGGACTACACAGTCAGCCATCTTGCCATTGCTGTCACACCCCCTCACAGGGAAGCAGAGTCCAGAGGGAGGAAGTATGGGCATGCTGGGAAGGGGGGTGTAGCCAAGAGTATGATGGGAGTCGCAGTCACAGACAACCTACACCCACCCACATGGCCTAGCAAGATCAAACTGAAACATATTCGCCTCACAGGGAGTGGGAAGGGACTGACAAGATTTCTGACACTGAGCTCTGTCGTGGGGAACACAAGGCCATGCTGGGAAATGGCCAACAGCAATATCAAACTCTGTCCGTGACAAGCTGGGAAAAAGCAGTGTACAGGCAGGCATCTGTTTGAAAAGTAGAAAATGTCATGTTTGTGAACCAATGATGCATGTAGAAACATAAATCACATTGTGTGTCTCTTCCAAATACAGGTGGTGCTGGGCACCCAGCACCAAATGACGAGGATACCCAGGCCCAGACTCTGGTGGACACTGATTCTCTGGTCTGACTCTCTCACTGTCCTCTTTGGATGACGACGACCAACCTGGCCCCTCCTGTGTGAGCCATCATGCAGCACCAGCAGCATCAACATCTGCCCCCCCTGTACCCACGCCTCCAGCATCTGGACACCAACAGGGCACCCCCGCCAACACGGACAGACCAAGGACAATCAACACCCACAACACAGGGACACAGGACCCCCCGGAAGCTACAGCCAACACCACCAGCAACACCACCCAGGGGATCCCAGTGTCACCTGTGCGTACCGCTGCTGGTCCTGCCCGTGTGGAGAGGGGTGCTGGGAGGGGTGGGTGGCACAGGGAACGCCTTGCAGAGGGGTCTGGACTGCATGATGACCCCCAACTGGCACGCATCTTAGATGTGTACCAGGATAGCACCGGAGGATTTGGCCAGGTAGTGGGGATCCTCAAGGACATGCAACACGAGCAGGTTGCCCACCATGCCCGCATATTGGTCAAGTGGGATGACATCACTGCAGTGCATCGGGACATACTACAATGCCTCCGCTAGATCAACACCAACCTGTCCACACCCCCCTGTATGCCCACAACATCTGTCGCAACACCATCTGCCAGCGCCACAGGGAGGGAGGAGGACTCTGGTGGAGAGTCCCCTGCACCGCAGAGGCCTGCTCATGAGGATCCCCCCCCCGAAGAAAGACATGTGAGAGGCAGATGTCCCAGCACATCCCCCAGGGCCTCCAAACCTGTTCTGGACAATGTTCTTTGTGCGCAACCCGTACACCTTGTCCAATCACACACATCTCTCCCACATGACATGGAGGGTTCATGTTGGGGAAATGTATCAGATGACTGTGGCCTATACTCTGGACATTTCATCTACCAGCACTTCCAACTCCAATGTGAACTTTGGATTCCCAAACCACTGTACAGCACCCACTATCCTGTGCACTTCCCTCACACATGTTTTTAAATAAACTCACCAGTACACCATACTTGCCTCTGTTGTGATTCCAACTTGTCATGTTCAGGGAGATGTCGATCTGCTACACAACACAGTGCATGCCAAATACTGCAACAATGTGACCAACGTAAGGTGAGTCATGGGGATGTGACACATGTGAGGGAGACACACCACTATGGCATTACAAAACATACTCACCATGGCCATGTTACTCATCACACACAATGATGTTGACCTGAAACACATTGGCATGCACAGATACAACACCAAGCCCAGTCAGTGGTAACAAGTCCACAGGTGAGGTAAGCAGATGTCACTCAGATGTGGGAAGACAGACAACGCACATAACAAAGAATAGCACAGGTTTATTACACATCAGCAACACGTTTATTCCACAATAGTTGCAAGGTAATTCTACGTAACAGTGGACACACGCTCACAATGTGTTGGAGAATGGAAGTCCAGGGATGTGGGGTACATCAGTTGATGGGAATTGTCAACTTCCACACTGGTGTTGGCTTCTGGGTGTTGGGGGTCAGTGTTGACCATACAACAGGCAAAGTACCCTGGGAAGGACAGACAAGATACAGTCAAAAGCACAGAAGAACAGGAGAGAAATGCAATACACATGCACAAAACATATTGCAAAACACCTACACAAACACTAGTTAGCAGTACTACCCTATTGTGGAGTACACACCAGCTGAATGGACACATCACAGCACGCATCCAGTCAAGTGGCACACAGAAACACTCAGACAGCAAGAGAGCTGGCTCAACACATTCCAGGCTACCTCCATACATTCACATAACAAACCTGTAAACTCACATTCAGGTGAAGAAGTTGTTGATGAGCTGGGAGCGGACGTCACCATCATCTTCATCATCACTGGCATCTTGGCCCAGGCCGGGATCCTCCACAGGTGCCAGAGGTTGGTCATCGTCATCGTGATCCTGGATGAGAGGCACCTCCTTCCACACCACCATGTTGTGTAGCATGCAGCAGACTAGTATTATTTTACACACCTTTGCTGGCTCATATGGGAGGGCCCCTCCGGTCTTGTCCAGGCAGCGAAAGTGGCTTTTCAGGAGGCCGAATGTCCGCTCAATCACCCTCCTGCTCCGACCATGTGCCTCATTGTAGCGCAGCTCGGCTGGTGTCACAGGGTTCCTGAGGGGTGTCAGCAACCACGGCATGTTGGGGTATCCGGAGTCACCTACACACACAAAAATGAACAAGTAGCTGAGTTTTGTAGGAGTGCGGAATACAACAGTGACAAACACACACAATGAGAAACAGTCAGTACACACCGACAAGCCAGGCACGCTGAGCTGGCATCGGTGACATCAGCGTTGCAATGCGACTACTCCTCATAATGTAGGTATCGTGCGCCGAACCAGGGAACGGTGCACACACATGTGTGATCGACATGTCAGCAAGACAGACCACCAGAGCATTGATCGAATGATAGTGCTTCCTGTTCCGGTATGCCTGCTCATGTGCCTGTGGTGGTATCTGGGCAACATGTGTCCCGTCAATAGATCCAATGACATTCGGCATCCTCCCTAGTGTATAAAAGGCATCCTTAATTTCAGGGAGTTCATCTGGGCTCGGGAACTTGATATACAGGTCGAGGAAGTGCAACATCCCCTCCAAGACATCGCGTAGCACCCGACTAAACATCGTTTGCGACATACCACCAGCAGTAGCCACAGTGTACTGGAAGGTACCGTTAGCAAAGAAGTGCAGGGCTGCCATCACCTTCACGTCTGGGGTCAATGCTGTAGGGTATGTCCGGCCAGGTAGCAGATGTGGCGCCAACTGCTCTGCCAACTCCGCAATCAGTGGCCTGGTGAAGCGGTACCATCTGATGCAGTTGCGTTCCTGCATGGTTGCAAGGTATGGAAACGGACGATGGACAACTGGTGCCCTGCAGTACAGAGATGCACAAAGGAAGATTGTCAGTACATCCACCCATGTGGCCATGACCACCATCACTATCACATGCTAGTTCATGACAATACACAATGTACTGAGGTGTGTGCTTTTGGGCATGGACACATATGCCACCTACAAGACCACCACCTCACATCTCAATTCCACATGTCCACATGAGTGCCAATCATCTGGCTGTGTCACCCAACCTATGTGCTGATGCAACATTCAAAAAACACACCCCAGTGACAATGGAGGCCTCATGTCACCCAGGCATCACAGATCTTTGCCATGCAGAAACCCAGGCTCCCTGTATTGCCACATCAACACAGCAATGGACATGGCGTAGCACGTACACACCACAAGGCAAGCGTAAGTCCCACAGGTAGTGGCCACTGTTGTTTCTGCCGGCCCTACATGTACGTCTCTTAGACACACCCCATCAAGGTTGATGCATATACCACATGGATGTGGAGACTGTCACCCATTGGTAACATGTGACCAGACACATCTGAGACACAACATGCACACAGACTGTGGGGGCACATCAGTATTGGGGCTACAGGTCTCACTGTGACGTACATGCCATCACCCCCAGGACTCAGGGTGTATGTGACATGTCTTAAACTTATCCAACCTGACACTGTGGCCTTGACTCATGCCCATCACAGTCCAATTGCACATTGCAGTGGTAATGTGCACAACACACAAAGGATTCTGCCCCCATGTACACGTGCACAGTCTGGGAGTGGCTGCACAAAGTGCCAGTCATAAAAACAGATGTGGCCCCCTCAAACACCCAGGGAATGCAGCATTACATGCCATGGGACATTGTGTGGCCAATGCTATAGTGTGGCAGGTGTGCGCACGTGCCCATGGCCAGTATTTGTGTGTTGCATCTTTATAATAGTCACAATAATGAGGTCCGATGCGGGAGACAATGCGTACGCATTGTTCGGTTCATTACCGAGCCGTGCGTACGCTTTGTCATTGAATGCAATGAGGACCGACGCGGGTGACAATGTGTACGCATTGCACGGTTCATGACCGAGCCGTGCATACGCTTTGTCATTGAATGCAATGAGGTCCGAAGCGAGGGACTACCATGCATATGCGTCGGACAGGCATGGTCCGAGACAGGCGTACGCCTTGGCCATTGAATCGTATGGAGAAGGGTGCATGTGTATATTCAAACTACGCGTTGTACAGTCAGTTGAAAGAGCCGGGCGCACCCATTGGCTCAGGACTGTCATGGAGACGGATGCGGATTCAAAACTTGTACGAGTTGTGCACTGCAAAATCAGTTGGATGCCTACAACAATGTTGCAATTACAAGTGTTCCATGAAGGTGAAGATTTGAACGATGCGGAAGGCGTGTACGAGTTGTACTTTTGAATGGATTGGCCAGATTCATAGAATGCAACCGTGTTGGACTTATCACTTGGGACACATGGCACAGAGTCTGCCTCTGCAGCACAGATATAAGGCTGGCTGGCGCCCAGGGAGCTCACTTGCCTGCACTACATGCTACTGGACCACATCCCTGCTACCACTGCTGCTGTCTATGCATCCTCTGGCTCCTGCTATGGCACGTACTCTGGAGAGGGCCCCAGCCTTCACTGAGGAGGAGAACCAGGCCCTGCTGGACGGGCTCCTTCCAAAGTACAGAAAGCTATATGGGACACCAGGGGAGCAGGTGAGTGTGCTGTTCACTGCCTTCCTAATTATGCATGTTATCGGACTAGCAGTACTAGCAATGTGTACAGCAGTGGCAAGAATTCTCACTGACTACTTTCATCCCCCAAAGTGTGTAGGTACATGTAATGAATAGTTTTCCTTCAGCTAAAGTGCATTATTGCAAGCTTAAACTATCCAGGCATTGTTAACATGTCAGACATGCATGTGAGTTTTCATTCCCCATGGTTGTACTACCTGTGTAATTTATTTCCCCTAGTGATGATGACATGTATATCCAAATGTGTGCTGCACAAATTTGGGGCATGTGTGTTAATGTACTTTTCACTTTTTCATCCTCACAGGTTGATGCCCACCAGAAGCAGGAGATCTGGCTGACCATCGCCCGGGCTGTTCGTTCTGTGGGGGTCTACAAGCGCAGCATACGCAACTGCCAGAACAGGTGGCAGGACCTTCGGGGCTGGACCCGGAGGATAGCTAGAGTCCAGCTGAAGCTGTCACCTCCACGCAGGAGGGGCGGACACCAGACCCTGACTCCCCACATGCTCCGTATCCTGGCAGTGGTCTTCCCGGACCTGGATAGGCAGCTGAAGGCCAGACAGCAGCAGGAAGGGGGTAAGTCCATGCCTGATCTGTGTACTATGTCTGACATGCAAATAGCAGTCTTTTGTCCTGGCCATACTTCCACATTACGTAGGTCTTGTAGTCCCAAATTCAGATCCCTCATTTGAGTGATGCACCCTCCTCATCTGTTCCACAGGTGTGGCCCCTCCAGTCTGTTGCTTGTGTCACTAGAGCACTGTGTCCCTGCAGTCAGCTATGCTTCAGGTACCGGTCAGCATCAGTTCCCATGAATCTGTTGTGTGTTTCATGGGTGGGTCAATTGTTTACACAATGCCTGAGATATGACATGTGATCTGTGTGTGCCCTTGAGATGTGTACCAATTGCTGGTCTGACTCGCAACATGTGGCTGGGGTATTCCAAACAAACCCATGCAGCAGGGGACTCCAATTTTTGGGCATCAGGAGTATGTATATCAAGTATGTCACACTTGCTTAGCCACCTGACTACTGTTCGGGGCAAAACACTGTTTCACTTAGTCCTGGCCAGTCATGCCCCCCATCAAGGGCATTCAGAAACACTCTGTAATCCTACTCCTGTGTATGAAATTGCAGGTTGTGCTTAGTGACATGTGCCCTCAGGTGTCTGTCTCTGTGTCATTAGGGTGTGGCTTGTTGCTACGTACAACTGGGGTGATTCAGAGGGTCAGCATGACATCTGCGATGTGACTGTGTGACATATAGGTGTGTGGTCATCTGACAGCGCACAATGGTGTATGCAACTGTGTCCTTCATGCATCTGGGTTACATGCATGGCAGACTGTGATGTGTTAATGTACAGGGAATTGTGTTTGCTGAGACTCATATGAATGATTTGCATGATGTGGGGTCTTCTGAGTCCTGGATATGTTGTTTGCATGGGATGGGCAAGTGCGCCGGTCATCTGCAGAGTCAGCTTTACCCCTGAGCTAGGATTGTGAGTCAGTGCATATTGTTGTTGTCTGGATGCCCTGCCCCTGTGACAAGAGACAGTGTTGACTGACTTTCAGGGCATCCCAGTGCCATGGCATTTAACTTGCTATGAGTGAGCCTGCGTTGTGTTCAAGTGTGCACCATGCAGCCCATTGTGGCCTTGCCCATCAGGACATGAGTACATCATAGTGTGTGTTGCTGGCATGCATTCCAAGCATGTGAAATGAGTATCTGCCCATCCCTTCATCCGGACATCTGTACTGAGTCAGTCGCAAGAGATGTGCAGTGTGTATAGTGACATACTCCTACATGTTCACTTGCATGTACAACTAATGTGTGGGTGGTGCATGTTGGCACATTGGTGTGTTAGCATCCAACATGCAACGGACATATGTGTGAAAGTGTGGAGGGATATGTGTGCCATGGTTGATGTTGAGAATGACAATTGCCTTATCCTAAACAGTGTTGGCACTTTGAGCTGTGTTCAGCTGATGATGCCAGGGCTTGCCCTGTGATGTGATGTACTCACTGTGGTGTGTGCAGTCGGTACAGGTGACTGATGTAGTTCTGTTACTTCCTATTCCTATCCAGACACATCCACGGCCACAGGAGGGGACAGCTCCATGGACCAGGAGGAGCCACAGAGCCTTGCAGGGACAGAAGGAGAGGAGTCAGGTGGACCCAGTGGCACGGAGGGCGAGTTGAGACACACAGAGGAGTCGTCAGCACCATCCCCCCCAGCTGAAGGCCACAGCAGCTCTGAGGATGACTCCCTTGTGGAGGCGGGTGTCAGCAGCCACCAAACCCCAGCTAGTGAGGCTGTCTCCGCCACCGCCACCGCCACCACCACCACCACCACTACCACCACCACCACCCCCCTCCCATCAGCTCCCATCCCAGAGGTCCCTGTGGGCTCCCGTGTTCGTGCGCATGTCTCCTTTGTGCCAGGCACCGCACCCACTGCCCCTGTGTCCCCTGCTGCCCTGAGTGAGGAGTCTGCGGACTTACTTAGACAGATCCATGTAGGGCAGACATCGATGCTGAAGGTCCTCCATGCACACACAGGTCTGTTGACACAACTGGTGTCATTCATAGAGGGCATTTCCTCAGGAATGTCTGCCCTAAAGAGGACCAATCAGTCCGTGGCCTTCTCCCTGACGGCAGCAGTGTCCCTCCTCCAACAGTCCCGCACCCCTCCTACCCCTACACCACCCACGATTCCTAGCACCCTACCTGTCCCAAGCACAGAAACCCCCAAACCAAGGGCTAGATGTGCACACAAGCAAGCGCAGGGGACTGATTCCACACTCACTGGGGCTGGTTTGCTGACACACACACAGTCATCCACAACCAATCCACAGTCCTCCGAGACCTCTCCCTCCCAGCCCCCTTCCCTTGCCTCACCTGCAACCCCATCCCCCCAAAAGCTCTTCCTCTGTGACCTTGGCCTCTTCCCCACCGACCCTGCAGATCCTGATTACAAGGGGAAGAGGAAGTCCCCACACACAGAAGGGAGTGACCCTCACACCCAAACACCCTCCCTCAGGCACAGTCAGACCGAGAAGCCCACCCGCAAGTCCCCCCGGCACAAGAAAAGCAAGACCCCCCGCCACCACGCAGCTCCAAGGCAAAGCCTCCGTCCTCCATTCCCCAGGCCACCACTCCAGAGGTTCCCCCGCCACTCCCTGCCCCGAGTTCCCCCACACACAGATACACCATCCCCAAAATGCTAGGGCCATCCCCCCTAGCACTTGCTCCTCCACACCTGGTCAGACAGTTGGTGCCACTGATGTGGGGACCGTTTCCCCCCCCTGCCCTGCCGACCTCACCTGTCCTCCATTCCGCTCCTATGGATGTAGGCACTGCTTTGGAGTCCACAACCCCCCCCGTCTGACTTGGGCACTGCAGTGGTGAACCAATCCACTCCATCTGACCTGCCCACTGCAGTTGTGCCGTCACCCACCCCATCTGACTTGTGCCCCACAGTTGTGACAGCACCCACCACTTCAGTAAGCTCCACTGCAGTTGCAAGTGTCTCGCATCCCCCACCTCTTCACTACCTCCTTCTGCTGCGCCCTGATCCTGTCCCTGCGGTGCCTGGCCTGCCCCCATGTATGCCCCTCCGAGGGGATGACCCCGGTCCTTGGCAGTGCAGGCAAGCAAGGCGTGACAGTTGTCACTCTAGTTCTCTCCTTGGCATTTGGACATGGACTGGCCATGGGCCTTTTGTTTGCACAAACGTTTAGATTTTCACATACTGAATTTGTCACTCTAGTTCACTCCTTGGCATTTGGACATGGACTGGCCATTGGCCTTTTGTTGTAACAGACGTTTCACTTTCAATATGCTGAATAAAGCTGTTTTCTTTGTCCCTGTGAACTTGATTTAGCTGTACATCATGTTGATGTCGTTTTACATGCCCTTGCACCTGTAATGCTTGGTTTACAATGTTGCATACTGATGTGTTGATGTTAACCCTGGGCGTAGTTCGCGAAGTAGCACTACGCAAAGCTACGCAAAGTGCACTTCGCACTACTCGAGCTACGCGAGCTACGTGAGCTACGCGTAGCACTTTGCGAACTGCGTAGTACCCTGTTCGCACTGTGCAAGATGCCGTTTTCAATGATTGCACAGTGCGGACAAGCATCCGGCACTGTGCAATCATTGAAAACGGCATCTTGCACAGTGCGAGCTGTAGTTTTCTTCCGCTCGAGTAGATTTTTACTCAAGCGGCAGCTTTCTCAAGGCGGACTGGTAGTTCCTCGTCGCGAGCGGTCGCGAGCATACACGACCACTCGCAATGAGAATCCTGACCTCCTCGCGTTGAGAATCTCGCCGGGATGTTTATTTTCCACGCTCGCGATCGGCAACTTGATGTTGCTGATCGCGAACAAGGAAAAAGTCTCGCCGGGATGTCATTTTGATTTCTCGCGGTCCCCAACTTGATGTTGAGGACTGCGAGCAAGCAAAAAATTACCGCTGCGCTACGCAACGCTACGCATGTTTGCACTGTGCTACGTACAATTCGCGTAGTGCGAAGTAGCGCAAACTTCGCAAACTACGCGAGCGTAGCATAGTGCTTTGCCCAGGCTTAGTTGATGTGAGGTACTCCCTGTGGTCCATGAGAAATGTATCCTATTCTGGTGGGTATCCTTGTCATCCTTTGCAGCTACCTGGGTGTGTCAGGATCAACTATTTGTGTACATCTCTCTGTGAGCATTTCATTGGCATGGTCACATCTGTGGCTTGCACCCCTGCACATATGATGTGCTTCCCATTGTCCAAATTGTCACTTCCACATACTTTGTGCTCATCAAGACTGGACCTACAGGGGCGTGGCTAAGGCGCCGCGCAAGATGGCCGCCTAGGGATCCCGCTCCGTCACAACGGGACCTTCCTACATGTTCCTGATGCGGTTCTTCCTCAACTTCTGCCTTCTAACTGCCCTCATTCTGCTCCAGAATGCTTCGTGCTTCCGGTGAAATTGTTTTTGATCTTCAGCACGTAGCGGTTCATGTACTTTTCTTTACCGCATTCGTTCCCTGAGAGAGCACCCGCCATTTTGATTATGAGCGTCTTCTCATCGGGAACTGCCGCTTCTGCCGAGATGCATTTTTACACGCTACCTTCTTCAATGGCTCCTTGTTTCCTCTGAACAATTCTTTCAATGCTGCTACCAAGGTGAATAATTACTGCTCTTCTCGCCTCATATTGCTTTAGTGCTGAGTTTGCCTCCTCACTTTGCCTGCTACTTTAAGTGTGACTCTCCTCAGAATCCAGCCGTATGGACAGGTTTGCTGTTTACTGCTGAGGGATATGTGTATACTTCTTTTGGGTCATTTATTTGCCTCAACTGCCCTTTTCGCTACATAGGAGACGGAGCTCTGCCTTTGACTGGTGCATTCCCTTGATCGCCTACCTGCGTCCAAGCACTCCTCCATCAATTAAAGCATCGTGCATTCAAAGCCCTGAAGGTTAGATATTTATGGGAAGTTTCCGTAGTCCAAAGTGTGTTTTTATTCCCTTTGGCAATATCTTCCTCCTCCTCAGCATTAGACTCTTCCTCTAACTCAGGCCAAATGGCTGGTGTTTCTTCCAATCGTACCTCCTCGGCGCAACCTTCCGCAAGCAAATCCTCCTCACCTGCTGCATCCTCTAAACGC